>NC_083465.1:26844458-27081958 GCF_030014155.1 Tachysurus vachellii
CTAAATGTCCCCACAAGGACAGGAATATCTGCTTTTTTCTAACTTCTTCGGACATTTCAGGAGGTTTGCTCGAGATTTGTGTAGCATAGCATTAATTATGCACATTAATTAATGTCAGGGAAAGTCAAAGATAATATGACAAGTGTGTGTGTGTGTGTGTGTGTGTGTGTGTGTGTGTGTTTGTGTGTGAAACCTACCCACTGTACATGACTAAGGCCTCTCAGTAGCTTTATTACATGCAGCCTGACTCTGAAGGGTTTCATTGAATTTTTAAGCTATGTGGCGGTTTGACACTGGATATTTTCTACTTTCATATCCTGACCCTAATTCCCACACTTAGAAAAAGGAAGTGCAGGGTCAGGGAAGAAGGATCAGCGTCATATCCGGGAGTTGGTGGTTATGGTTACGGGTGTCACTCAAGGACAAAAGCCAGGAAGGTGCCAGTGGTTGGGGCTGAACTTGAACTACACTACTAAAGCCTAAATAAAGGATACGGTGGATTTTGGACTTCCAGATCTTTAACCCTGAAACCGAGTCAACTGTCAGATCAAAGATTGTTATTTTTGGTCACACAAGCTTTTATGTACAGGGACGTATACTGTATGTGCTGAGGCTTTCACGCTCATGCACTGGGCAGTTGCAGGATATACTGTATTTACTGCCTTCTGATCAGTTTTGGAGAACCTTCACCTCTGAGCCACTGTACACCAAGCCGCTAAGACAAACCGGAAGCTTTTAGATTCCACACGCAAACCACATTATTTTCTTGATCAGACAACCAGTTATCGGATGAAGATCAGACAACTGCTTAAAAGGGAAAAAGGGAAAGCCCCATCGCTGTGTGCTGTAGCAAGAGAATACAGACGAGGAGCTGAAGAGCCTCGAGGATGAAAACACTGCTGCACTCAATATTATTGTTTTTTTTTTTTATCCAAAGCGATTTATTACTGAGTCAAGCACATAAGGGTTAAAGGCTTCGCTCAAGAAGACAACACTGGAAGCTACTGGGATTCGAACTCACAACCTGCCATGCAGAAATCAGCGAGTTTATTTTTTTCCCTCAGCCTGTCAATCACATCAATATTCAGTGTTCAAATTCATTCTAAAACTGATACTGGACTGCACTGAACATCATATATTAACATTATAAATATTGAAGCTTTTTCTAAAAGATTCTTCTAGAAGTTTAGAGTAAACGTTTTTCGCGGTGCCGCGTTCTTTCCATCGCGCCACGTTCCGATGAGGTTTAATGCTTTTGGATGACGTGAAAAATCCCTGGGATTATTTTATTAGTCGAGATGCTTTGCCTTCCATCTAGTTGACATTTAACGTCTTCAGGAAGCATCTTTAATGTTCACAGCCAGCTGTTTAGAAGTTCTCTGCTCTGACCTGCAATGCCAACTGGCTCAGATTTCTGTCTGTCTGGCTACTCGTCTTTCTCCTTCATCACTGATCCTGAACTGATAGCGGTCAATCTGTCAGTGCGAGTGTATTCTCCTTGTCCTCCTATCAGCATATGTCTCATTCAATCAGGCTACAAACAAGGGCACGGGTGAGGGAATACAATGACATTAAAGACAGTCAAGTGCTTGAAGCTGAAGAGGACAGATTTTACAGATGGGCACAAAGCGTTTCAGTTCCCAGTCACAAAAGCGTCTTCATCTTCAATTACAATCCCTCGTTTATTCTCCTCACGTCTGTTTGGCAAAAGATTACGTGAAGTTTGTTTAGCAGTAGCTCAGATTGTGCAGACTCATTGCTCGAGAGAGAGAGAGAGAGAGAGAGAGAGAGAGAGGGAGAGGGAGAGAGAGAGAGAGGGAGAGGGAGAGGGAAGGTGAAAATGGGGAAAAGTAGAGGGAGAAAGGAAGGAACACTGACCGCAGCTTCTCACTACCAGGCTCTCAGTTGCTATGGAGGCAATGGTAATGAGTTGTTAGGAGAAGGAGGTGTGAAACCTGGTGTCCTCAGAAATACAGCGGACACTTAGCAGTCCAAACACACACACACACACACACACACACACACACACACACACACACACACACAACACACACACACAGAAGTGTACACACAGCAGTGCTGGAGGATCTCTCATTAAAGTCCTACTGCCCAACTACAGGCCTCTAAACGTATCTTATTCACATGCAGCGTTCATTCACAACAACCTTCTCAAGACAAGCTAATTATTACTGTACTGTATCATTTACTACAGTATCTATCTATCTATCTATCTATCTATCTATCTATCTATCTATCTATCTATCTATCTATCTATCTATCTATCTATCTCCTTATTTAGTTTCTTTCTTTTTCTCTTTCTTTCTTTCTTTCTTTCTTTCTTTCTTTCTTTTTCTCTTTCTTTCTTTCTTTCTTTCTTTCTTTCTTTCTTTCTTTCTTTCTTTTTCTCTTTCTTTCTTTCTTTCTTTCTTTCGTTTTCTCTTTCTTTCTTTCTTTCTTTCTTTCTTTCTTTCTTTCTTTCTTTCTTTCTTTCTTTCTTTCTTTCTCGCTTTCTTTCTTTCTTTCTTGCTTTCTTTCTTTCTCGCTTTCTTTCTTTCTTTCTTTCTTTCTTTCTTTCTTTCTTTCTTTCTTTCTTTCTTATCTACAAAAATCTTCTGTGTTTATGACATAAACTTTCCCTTTTGTAAAAAATAGGATCTAATTAGTCATTAAACCAAAATATAAACCACACAAATAACCCGAGAGGAACTTTATTAGACTTCTGTTTGTGGTTTTGAACTTAGCTTCACAGGAAGAAACGTCACTTCTTTAACACGACATGAGGATTAATGAGCAAAGGAGGAAAAAAATCTCCTACGTCTATTAAAAGAATTATTTGCAGTTTTTGATAGAACACTTGATAGAAATAGGGCTTCACTTCATCTTCTGCCGTTAATCAATAACTTTTAAGGCCACCGTGCTCTACTTTTTTTTTTTTTTTACTGTACACAGAGGTCTGTGCTGCAGAGTGAAACATCAGGACATAATACAACCAAAATAATATGTAACATGGTCAGAATTCATTCATTCATTCATCTTCTACCGCTTATCCGAACTACCTCGGGTCACGGGGAGCCTGTGCCTATCTCAGGCGTCATCGGGCATCAAGGCAGGATACACCCTGGACGGAGTGCCAACCCATCACAGGACACACACACTCTCATTCACTCACGCAATCACACACTACGGACAATTTTCCAGAGATGCCAATCAACCTACCATGCATGTCTTTGGACCGGGGGAGGAAACCGGAGTACCCGGAGGAAACCCCCGAGGCACGGGGAGAACATGCAAACTCCACACACACAAGGCGGAGGCGGGAATCGAACACCCAACCCTGGAGGTGTGAGGCGAACGTGCTAACCACTAAGCCACCGTACCCCCATGGTCAGAATTAATTTCATAATTTTATGATGACATCATTATTAATATATTGAAATTTTCAAAAGTAGATAAAAAGGATGTAAATGAAAAAAACAATAGGAATAAAAAATAAAAATAAAAAATCAAGTGTTAGTTATAAAGCACTGGCAAAAACCTACCCTCGTGTTGTCATTTGAATAAAACTTATGACATCACAACCGTCCAAAAAATAAACAAATACAATGTAAATAAAAAGGACGAAAAAAACAATAGGAATAAAAATGAAAAAAAAACAAAACAACACAAAACAAAAAAAAACTCAGGTCTTAGTTATTATTTAGTGGCAATATAAGCATAGTGAAATGCTTGAGTTGTTGTATGACATTACAACCATTCAAGAATATTTCCTCAGAGACGATGATTATATGATTATGTCCTGGAGAAGTTTTTACCAGGAAATTATAATCTTCTATCATGGAGATTTTCCCTGTAGGGGAAAGATCACTATCCCTGACTGTAGACACTACAAACGTTAAACTTTAAAAACAGGATTTTTTCTTCACAGAAATCATCATGACATCAAGGACTATTTCTATTTTTATGTGGAACATCTGCCATGTGTAAGTGGTTACTACAATGCAATATACACTAAGGTATTAGAACTACCATTAGATCTGCTGTTCTCCTTCTGATCTCCCAAGATCTCCTTCTGATCAATCAGAATAACAGACAGTAAGTAGCTTGATCTATTTGTACCGTAGAGGTAATAATGATCATGCTGTCTGTTCATACTGCAGCAAAATCCTGCGCTTAAGCCTTTGGCCTGAAGTAACTTTAACACATATGCGTGTGCCACACGAGGTATCGTGACTGTCCTGGCAGACTGCTGGGCATTCCAGGGGGCAGTAATTTAGCTGCATTGCCCGACATGCTCATTCGGGGCGATCTGCCAGCATGCCAGGAATACACAGATACCCATGCTACGGTCGTCATTCCTCTGCGCTATCACGTCAGGATGTGTGGGAAACATTTCCGAGTGCCGCAGCTCTGAGAACGGACGTCACCGCATAACGCCGAGGACATTTCAACCACATTGTAAGGGGAACTACCTGAGGAGCATGCAGGAGCTGCCATCTGTCTGAGGCGTGTCTGGTATCGCGAGATATCGCTCCTCGTTTAACTCTTAAGACCAAAAAATGGAATTTGTAACGTAATGAACGTGTCCATGTTCAGCACTGAAAGTCTTTATCATGTCACACTCCACAGTGGTGGTTAAAATGAAGCTCATATGAAAGTTGACACTCAGGACTTTAAGAATTTGTAGTTCATAAGTTTTATAACTATTTCCTACTAGGAGAAATATATTTATAGTTCCCAAACAAATACTATTCATAGCTTCAAAGTACACGGATTCGTCTGAAACGTAAAGGTGTTTATCTTTAACCACTAAAATTCTGTCAAGGTTGTCAGCAGAGGGGAAAACTCTCATTTCCTACTGCTTATCCGAACTACCTCGGGTCACGGGGAGCCTGTGCCTATCTCAGGCGTCATCGGGCATCAAGGCAGGATACACCCTGGACGGAGTGCCAACCCATCACAGGGCACACACACTCTCATTCACTCACGCAATCACACACTACAGACAATTTTCCAGAGATGCCAATCAACCTACCATGCATGTCTTTGGACCGGGGGAGGAAACCGGAATACCCAGAGGAAACCCCCGAGGCAGGGGGAGGACATGCAAACTCCACACACACAAGGCGGAGGCGGGAATCGAACCCCCAACCCTGGAGGTGTGAGGCAAACGTGCTAACCACTAAGCCACCGTGCCCCCAGGGGAAAACTCATTTTAGTTGAATGACTATGAGTCCTGACTTATTTTAGATCAGACTTGCACAGATAAAGTGATTCATTTGTTTATGCCGAATGAAAATGTGCCATAAGTCTGACTGTGCACTGGTAAAAAGGGTTAAAGCTGCGACTCTGGGAACAACTTTATATTATTTATATTATGCTCGCACTATCCAGTGTCACCTTCATCTTGCTTCCACATGTCGTCTCTCAATTCAAATAAATTGAATTAAAACGCATCAATGACATGGAAGTGAATTGAATTTATTTGTGCGGGTGGATTCTAATCCTGATTAAATATCCAAATTTGTGCACTGATGGACTTTCTGACTATCAGACAGTCCAGATGTCATACTGGACGTTAAGTTTCTGAATTGAAGAGATTTAATGTATAACAGAATATATATGCCACCTACAAGCCGTGCCAATTCCTCACATGGCAGCAGGATGTAGTTTTCCAGACGTCCTGCAGGGTCTGCTCATTTCCCTCATCACCTCTGTCGTCAGGAACAACACACCACGCTCAACTCCCTCGTTTCTTGTAATCTCTTGTCTATCTCGCTGAATCACACGCCCCATTGACCTCACTATCCGACTCTATTGATGTGATCAAGGGGTGCTTATGGAGAAAACGTGCTTTCTGTTCTGCCAGAACAATTCATTCAGCTCCACAGGCGCTACGCTGCCACAGCAACTTTCAGAATGAATCTGGTTTAAGCCCTGAGTTCATCAGGACTTTACACTTTCTACAATGTTCATGCGTACTGTATGTATATCCACCGACTGGATTACGCAATCGTCCCAGTGGACAGTCAAAGAGCAAAGACCTTCATACCATTCAATTTTTTTTTCTGATATTACATTAATAAATACATATCTAGGCATCTCTGGAAAATTGTCCGTAGTGTGTGATTGCGTGAGAAAATGAGAGTGTGTGTGTGCCCTGCAATGGGTTGGCACCCCGTCCAGGGTGTATCCTGCCTTGTAGGTTGATTGGCATCTCTGGAAAATTGTCCGTAGTGTGTGATTGTGTGAGTGAATGAGAGTGTGTGTTTGCCCTGCGATGGGTTGGCACTCCATCCAGGGTGTATCCTGCCTTGATGCCCGATGACGCCTGAGATAGGCACAGGCTCCCCGTGACCCGAGGTAGTTCGGATAAGCGGTAGAAAATGAGTGAGTGAGTGAGTGAGTGAGATGTGAATGCTAAAATAATACAACAGACAAAGTAAATATAAATAAAGTTATTTATCTCAAACCTTTAGGTTATTGGGTTTAAATGACCTTTAGCTATAGCTCATTCATTTTCTACCGCTTATCTGAACTACCTCGGGTCACAGGGAGCCTGTGCCTATCTCAGGCGTCATTGGGCATCAAGGCAGGATACACCCTGGACGGAGTGCCAACCCATCGCAGGGCAAACACACACTCTCATTCACTCACGCAATCACACACTACGGACAATTTTCCAGAGATGCCAATCAAACTACCATGCATGTCTTTGGACCGGGGGAGGAAACCGGAGTACCCGGAGGAAACCCCCGAGGCACGGGGAGAACATGCAAACTCCACACACACAAGGTGGGGGTGGGAATCGAACCCCCAACCCTGGAGGTGTGAGGCGAACGTGCTAACCACTAATCCACCGTGCCCCCGCATTCACCTCTAAATCTTATTAATCAAACATTATTTTAGAATAAAAGTCTTTATGTCATTATTACAGCACAGTACTCGCTTGTTCATCAAGAAGTTGCGTCGTCCAAATTTCACGATGCTCATGCGAAGAAGAAAAGTTTTCTCATTCGTTATTTTTTTCTTTATTATTAAAAATCAAAGTTGAGTCAATGTTATTTGTGTAGAGTTGGAAAGTGACACAAAGTAGTTTTACACAAATTCACAATCCAGGATAGAAATTTATTTTATTTATATTTATCCCTACTGATCAACTAGGAGGCAAATTGTTCATTAAAAATATTTTATTTATTTGAGTGTTTGAAATTTTCGTCTTTAATTCAGAATATAAATTATGTAAATTTATATTGATTCCTAATGAGAAAAAATTAGAAATAAATTACTCATTACAAATAGTTTATATGAATTTTTAAAACTTTATCGATAAATATTTGAAATTTTATTCTTAAGATATTTTAACAGTATTTTCAGTTTAATCTATAAATTCAGGATATAAATGATCAATTGTACATTTATATTTATCCCTAATGAGCGTGAATCACCTCTATAAAGAGTTTAAAATAGTTAACAGAACGTCCCTTAGGATGTCATTAAACTTCTCTAGCTATACAGTAGCATACATGCTAGTTAAGTATTTCAAAAAAAAGGGTTGATGGTTAAGGGCCTTGCTCAAGGGCCCAGCAGTGGCAGCTTGGTGGTTCTGGGATTTCAACTTACAACCTTCTGAGCTGTAGCCCAACCCCTTAACCACTGAGCTTCTCCTTCCTGTTTGACCCCTTCCCAAAGGACAAGTGTCCTTCTGGTATTTCTCCCTGGCACTGTCTCATGTGTACATGATGTTGTATGTTTAACCACATGTAAACTCTGAGACTAATCCTCACATGTTTACTTCAAAGAAATTTCATTGAAGCTGAATCACTTTCCTTTCGCTTTCGAAATGAGCCACAGTGTTGAGTTCAAGGGTGAAATTGTATGTGAAGCGCAAGGTTTATGGGAAGAAATTTGAGAAGTTCAGCATATGATCACCTGCTCTGAAAAATATCACATTGTCTCATTGTATCCTGGTATCTTATTTAAAACTGCACAATCTGGTGGTGAAATGAATTAAATTATATTTGTGTATATATAAAAAAAATTAAAAATCAAAAGAAGCAAAAAGATCGAATATTCTAGATAATATAGATTGTATTCTTGTGTCTTGCATTGTCGGTATTTAGCACAATGTCCTTATAATAAATGAAAACAAATTATTACATAATTATGTACAATTTACATTTATTTTGCAATAAAGTGAGGCAATAAAAGATTTTCTTTACTTAGTAACATGAGCCTTGGCTGAACAATAACCTTTAGGGTCACTTACTCGTTGAAGACGAGGTCCGGGGCGAAGTAGAGCATCTGGGCGTTGGTGTGTTTGTACGATCTCCAACTAAGCGAGAACGAGGAAAGACACATCCACGAGTACTGGATAAGTGTGATTTGGTCCTCGATAGGCAATGAGCGGAAACCTGAAGGGAGGAAAAAGAGTATCACTACACAAGGACTTAACCGGACACTCCATTAAATCTGCAGTCTCTCAGAAATAAAACAGTAGCTAGCGTCTGTTTATTAGCCCGAGACTGAGAGATTGTGTGTCTTTGTGTGTTAGAAAGTACCTCAGTGATACACGAACAAGCAGGTAAACAAAGTTGTATACACACATGTAGATGGAGTTAGGCTGTTTTTCCGGTACCGTAGCTGGATGTTTACTCTGTGCTAATATTTGTCTAGACACAATAAAATTGTTGGCTCTATCACTAGAATTAGCATTACACGAAACACCCAAGGCCTTGCTTTATTACCATGTTGTCTATTGTAAACTCAGAGGACACGTAACACAGCTCGTGGCCTGCTTTAAAACAGCTCACGTGCTTATCATGAGTCAAACATGAGGAGGAAATTGTTTCATGTCAGCTAAAGTCCCACAGCTAAAGATGAGGCTGGAGTCATGGTGTTGTTTTAGCACAGTTAGGGAAGTAGAAAACTATTTTTAAATTTTAAAGCTCTTCTTATTCACTGAATTACTGTTTGATACCTTCTGTTGTAAAAACAATGAAGTACTTCATTAAAAACTACAGATCTCATACGTAAATTCATTTATTTCATTTTTTTACAACGGTCTTAATTAGCTAGTTAGCCTGTAACACTGTAACAGCTGTTAATGATGTGTTTATGGATTCTCCGTTCAATTTTGTCAAATTTTCATCACTGAGTTCTTGTTAAAAACAAACCATGTTGTCAGATCAGAGATCACATCTCAAATGTATTCTCTTTCTGTTCTAATTTTTCTGGCACGGTAGCTAGTCTCCAGTCTGATGAGCTGCTTTTAGCTAAGTCATTAACATAAAGATGTGGGATTGGATAAATAGATAAAAAGATCTGGTACAGAACCCATGATTGTTTGCTGTCTCACTAAACTCTGCTTACTGTACAGTAATTTGTCAGTATTTAAGTGCTCAGTTTGATCCACTGGATACACATCAGGCTGCAGTCCACCAGCGCATTCAGAACCTCCATCTTTGGTGATATGATTACTCCCACATTCTGAGCATTGATTGGGTAGAAGTTCTTGCTTACAAACTCTTTTGTTCCTAATTGTGTAACAAAACATTGGGCAGATTGTGGAAAAATAAAGCTGGGAAATGCCTTTGTTGGAATGTGGGTGGAATAATATGTGACTTTTGCTATAGTTACTAAGATAATGTGCTTCATTTTTTTTAAATCCAATAGCGATAATTTGCCTTATCAGGTTTTAATACCAGGATATCGTTAAAGGTTGTCATGTCACGGTGAAGAAACGACACCACCATCCAAGCCCATTAAGTCTAGCTCTAATTGCTTCCAGACCAGCAGCAGCATTTTCATTCTGAAACTCAACCAACTGTTGATGGAAATGACTCTTTTTCAGACTGTTTAAGCTTTGGCACAGGCACCGGCTCTGGAACCGGCACCAGCGCCATGTCGGAGACAACAGCTACCAGTCAGCGAGCCGTAAGCGTATTTCAGACTGACAAGACTTCAAAGAGCTTGGATAGGTTTTAAGGTCTCAGCAGGGCAGCAGGAATCTCGTAAACATTTCTAGTTAAAAAATACGCACTTACTCATTGACTCAAAAGCAATAGATTGTCTGTACACTTCCCACTGTGAGCTCTGAAGGAAAACATGGCCGCATGCTGCTGCCATGCGTGACTTCATGACAGAAATATGTAAATAATTTAATAAAAAATCTATATTTTTTTTAAATATTAAGAGCAATAACACTTCTCCAACACTGATATTTTTATTCGTTACTTGACTTGTACATAGACAAATCATCATAAAACAAGCATACACAAATTCCATCAACATTTCGTATAATAATAGAAATGCTAATGCATTAGAGCTAGAACATTAACATAACAACCTTCTAACCAATCAGGACAGAGAATTCAGCAGCGTTTTGGCATTTGTGTGCAACAGCAGGACCAAATTGAAGCTTCTAAACTAAACTGTCATCATTTAAATAAGCATCTGTTCAAATGTAGATTACGTTCTTAACACTCTTCTTGGTTAGAAAGCCTATTTTTTTTCCATTAGTAAATGAATACTGCCTCATTAACACACTAAACATTACAATACTGCTATCCCAATGACGCAAAGTAAGTAGTCATGCTTGATTTGAATCGAGGCGCTCTTCATCTCAGCGTGTGTCTGAAAGTCAGCAAGGACCAGTTTCCCCTTGTGTCTGCCTGCCTTTCTATTTTTACATCTGGATAAAGTGAGCAGACACCCTGGTATCAAATAATTGCAATACAACAAATGGCTTCTCAGAGGGGGTGAGTTTAACGACTACAGTGTGAACTGCAGCGTTTCAAAATGTAGTCAACACCACATTCCCTTCATTACGGTGAGGATAATTCAGTTATAAACACTGCACTACATCTCGGGTCCTGTATGGCTTGTAGGAAACGATTGTGGCATTAGTTTACTTTACAGCTAACTACAGCTAGTGCTATTGTTGTAGTACACTGATAACATGGCTGACTTAAAATTTATAAACAAACGTCGGAAAAAATTCTTAAGTGTCGCAGGAAATTTTAGGGTGTAACTATAAACTTGTTCTGCATTATATAGCGCTACAACCTGGAACTGTAGTTGGAATTTATTATATGAATCACGAGTGAACATTCCCTGATTTGTGAAACCTCTAAACATCATCAGAACTCAAATGATTAGGCGAATGGAGTTGGCATGTGTGCAAATAAAGTGTCACAAATCTAATACATGCAGAATTATGAAGACAAAAACAAGTCCCAGACTTCTGGAAACTTCTGGAAATCTATCGATTGGGATTTCGTTATTAAAAAAAAAAAAAAAACCCTTTGAAAATGTTAAATATCCCACGAAGCATTACTAAAGACTATTATCTAAAATGGACAAAAATATGACAAAAAATATCACAAGCTAAAAGGTTAAGGTTTTGGACCACGCATTGGAAGGTTGTGAGTTCAAATCCCAAATCCACCAAGCGTCCTCTACTGTGCCCTTGACCCTCAATTGCTCAGTTGTATAAATACGACATAAATTACAAATCGCTCTCAATAAAAGTGCATGCCAAATCCTGGACATCTATATTAGTCATAGAAGCAACAAAGATGCCAAGAAAAACTCAGAAGAGTCTGTTCACAGGTCAACAACAGTTTGAACACTCTGCAAAGTTGCATGAACCATGTTCTCAGTCTGGGAGATCAAAATGAGACCAGAACTTTGGTCATTATGTCTGGTAGAAACCCAGAACTGCTCATCACTCAGAACACAATCCCTATAGTGAAGCATGATTGTGGTACCATCATGTGGAGTGTTAACCTTAGCCTTTTTTACATAGCATTTACATCTCTCTTGGAAATCTTAAGTTGCAGTTCTGCCATATTATTTCCATTTTTCATAATAGCCAATCCCTGACACAAGTCCCCTGACATATAATCCCAATTACATCCATTTCAGTTTCATGTATTAAATACAAAAATGTGCAAATGGGTGAATCCTGATACAAGGCACTATATAGCTATACTGTACAAGATGCTGAACTTTACTGCTGAAGAAGTAAGAAGTTCCTGAACACATCTCTTTTTTTTTTTTTTGCTGAACCATATAAAAATCAGCTTCAGATGTCAAGAAGTAGGTATTCTATCTTTTATTTTCATACTGTTTAATCTGGAACCTGAGAAAAGTGTGAATCGTACCTGGAAGTACTTTGGCCCACTTGACAACACGCACCATCTGCTTGCCGGCAAGTTTGTTGAGGCTGGTGAGGAGGTGATCGGTGGTGTCAGGCTGTGTGTTATCATAACCTGCGAACACCACCTCAGGCTCAATGAGCTCCAGCACGCTGCACACAGACGGAGAGAGGAAGGGAGCCACAGAGGCACTGTGAGGAACCAGAGCCATATTCGAGCTCAGCTCCTTCTCTGAGTTCTGAAGAGACGAGTCCTCGCTGACGCTCTTCAGCTTGCCCAGCTTCTTCGATTTGCGTGCTGAGAGAAGAAACGAAGTCACCATTAGCAATGGTTGCAGTTAGCTTTAAATTGTTTATATAAAGCGAGTGTTTTTCAAATTCATGTTCAGAATTCCAATGTTAAGCAAGTGGAATGTTTCAGAAAGTTGATTCTAACATGATTCTGCTTGCAAATATACTTAATATATTTTTAATATACTTAAAAGGTCTGTGATCCGAGTTTTACTGAGACTTGCTCCAGAAGAACAACCCAAAGAGCTCTTAAGGGTTCTAGATGTTATCTTATATAAGAGAATAGGAAATCATTTAAGAAAGGTTCTTTAGCTGGTTAAGGGTTCTAGTTTCCTATGGGGTTCTATACAAAACTGAAAACATTTGTTGGAGAGCATAAAGCAGATCCTCGAAAGTTCCCCAAGAAACCCCATCAAGAGGTTTGAGTTCTATTTTTTTTTCAAAGTTGATAAGTTTCTAATTTTAACCCAATCTACTAGCCTGTTATGTTGTTCTACCAAGAACCAAGCTTTTGCCTGAGGAAATATCTCATCCCCTAAAGCTTCCAGATTTATCTAGCGTGCTGTGCAGGAAGTATATCGTCGCTGTCGGGTGGAAACCTTGTATGTCCTAATTTGGTCAATTTCATATTTTTTCATATATCGATGCTATTGGTCAGTCCCCACGTGGGTCTGTTATTTTTACAAGTTATTAACCAATCTAAAGTCTTGAAAATAGCTTGAGCACAAATCTCATAACTCCATTGGACACTTCAACTGTCCACCTCTTCCTCACTCCATGGGAGAGCTTCGCGGCATATTTCTCCTTAATAAGAGTCGCAACGAATCAACACGTCTTCTGAGGTAAATGTCTTCAAAACACTGGGCTCAAAGAAAAAAAAATCTTGACCCCCGCTAGTTCTGGTGCTCGTCTGAGGACAGGAATTTAGCGCAAGACAATCCACTGCAACGCGGACTAAACCCTGTGCACTGCAGATGAGGTACGGCGTTTTTTTAATTTCCTGAAAAATAACGGTTTTGGAGATACGAGGATTCCGCCCGACAGCGACGATATAATTTAATACTCTTAAAATGTTCCTGAAGGGGTCTTTGGATGGCCAGTGGTTCTACTGTGATGGTAGAAGTTTTTCTACTTTGAATTCTACCAGAATGTTTTATTGAAGGTTTTGACATAAAACTCCTAAGGATGTCCACAGAATAAAAAAAAACCCAATAAACCCTTATCTATTTCAGATGTAACTTTTTTCTGTCTCTCTCTAAGAGTATGTCGTTACAGAAATAGTTTTAAAGACTTCTAATGAGGTGTTTTTGAAGGATGTTAGGATGATTTCAGAACTTTCTCTGACAGGAATAGGGTCTGTGGTAGAATTTCTTATAGAACCTTTAAGGGATGCTTCAGGAGAACAAACTGAAGGCCCTTTACCTTTTCTTCAAAAATAATGCTGTTTAAAGTAGTAGCGAATCTTGTACTCGTAGGAACGGGTTTTTGAAGGGCTACCTAGATAGTTAAGGGCCTCAGATTCCTAACATGGTCCTACCTGGGATCCATTCTGATAAAGATATAGATGCAGCCTATTGTAAAATATTGCTGTTATATATTTAATGTTTCTTAAAGAAACAAATCTCTTTACCCACTTTAGAGTGTTTAGAAAGCAGTAGGGGTTTTTAATGGGGGAAAGGGTTCCTGAAGTGATGTATGTTAATTGTTACAGAAACTTATTACCTAATACTGTAGGTTTCCCTTTTAAAATCTCTTATCCCTAAAGATGGAACCTTTAAATGTTCCCCAACTAATACAAACCAAAGACTAAAGGTTCTAGATTGAACATTCATTCATTCATCTTCTACCGCTTATCCGAACTACCTCGGGTCACGGGGAGCCTGTGCGTCATCTCAGGCGTCATCGGGCATCAAGGCAGGATACACCCTGGACGGAGTGAAAACCCATCGCAGGGCACACACACACTCTCATTCACTCACGCAATCACACACTACGGACAATTTAGAGATGCCAATCAATCTACCATGCATGTCTTTGGACCGGGGGAGGAAACCGGAGTACCCAGAGGAAACTCCAGAGGCACGGGGAGAACATGCAAACTCCACACACACAAGGCGGAGGCGGGAATCGAACCCCCAACCCTGGAGGTGTGAGGCGAACATGCTAACCACTAAGCCACCGTGCCCCCCCTTACTCACTGCTACACACTCAAAAAAAAAACTTGTTCCTGAAAGTTTATTAGATGGCTAAGGGGTTAATATTTCTAATGGACACTGATAACCTTCTGTGACAGGAAAATAGTCTGTTGTAGGGTTCTACACATAATGTACAGTAAGGGTTACACCAAGGGAACAAACCGAACAGGGCTTAAAGGTTATAGACTTAACATATATTGTAATAGTGTACTCCTGGTAAAGAGTTAGGTAATAAGGTTCTACTAGGGATCAGTACTATAAAAAGGTACTAACTAGAAACCTAGAAGGATTCCCCCAGAGGGACAAACTAACGAACACTTTAAGGATGTGGTGGCTTAGTGGTTAAGGTGTTGTCCCACTGATTAAATGACTGTGAGTTCAAATCCCAGGGCCACCAAATTCTGTAAATATAAGGTGCTAGACAGACCTTTCTTTTGACAGAGGACTTTATGTAAAACCAGTTTTGATGATTCATTTTTTTTTTTTTTTTTTTTTTTTTTTAAAAAGCACAACTCATTATAAAACCAAGATAAAATACACAATGATTTTGTATGAACCCACATAAACAAAACTGATAAGAGCTGACACAAGAGACTGCAATTACATGGTTGTTTTTAGCAGAACCTAAGACTCCAATTTGAGAGAAACGATGTTAATTTCATGTGCAATGATGCGTATAAGTAGAAAATTGCCCTGGTTTTAGAACAAGGCCATCAATCAAATGGTCTGGAGTGAGAAAACACTGCTGCAGTCAAACCCACTAACATTTTACACCTCCTGTACTTCCATCTCACGTAGTGACCGTATCCCACCAGCTGTTTATCATCCTTCATAAAGTATGTGAAGTAAGAATTCTCACAATCAGTGCACAGTCATTCTGTAAACACTAACAGAAGAAACCGCTTAATGTCTGTCTGAGTGACTATTTAATAAGAAATGTGTCATTCACACACTGAGGTTCACTTGTCTTGCCTGGAAAGTCTGAATAAAGACACTGTTTTTGGACTTCAAGGAACCAAAGCGAGTGAATCAGTCGCTCAAGCATGTCCTACTCCACCAAAGCAGGGAATTTAGCGAGGCCTGTATTGATGGGGCTGCTCAGAGAAAATGTGTTAGAAAGAGATCAGATGTGGAAAAAAATAAGGAGCCCAGCGTGTGCTGGGTTTCAGCTGGTGAACCTGGAATCATGAGTTGTGTTTGCTTAATCTGCCAAACTGTCAGCTTTGCTTAAAACTAGCGAAGTACAGAGGGACACACAATAGATCAAAACCTAGATGGTGTTCAAATCCAACAGCCTGTTTTAAGCCGCATTGTTTATTACTGTAGCGGACTAATGCCAGACCGTTTTTTGGCTTTTCAGACTCACAAAAAGCCATTAGGCTTCATTTATTAAACTTGTTATAAACAAATTTATTGGTAAATCACTTGCAGGAGATTTTACACAAGAAATGTAGTGTATCTAGTTAGTTCAGAAAAAAAAAACGTAACCTACGAGAGCGCCTGAGTTTGTGTACATGTATAAAATAAGAAGGTTCGCCTTCTTATTGAACCTTGATTGGAATCGCTGCAAATTTGTATAAAAACAACACTGCCAGGTTAAATCTTATTCATTTCTCACACAAATGTAACTATCATTTAATATAGTCACTTCCTAATAAGGATTGAAAGAAAGCGCTAGAAAACAAATCCAAAAATGAAGACAAATAAGACTAACTACACAATTATTACAAAATAATGACACTATATACAAAAGAAACAGGTTAGTGTGGCTTCAGTAGCCATCAATGGCTCAGCTGCATTACTGGAAGATTTAATATACTGTATACAGTACTGTATTCAGGAAGGCTTAGTGGTTAGCACGTTCGCCTCACACCTCCAGGGTTGGGGGTTCGATTCCCAACACCGCCTTGTGTGTGTGGAGTTTGCATGTTCTCCCCGGGCCTCGGGGGTTTCCTCCTTGGTACTCCGGTTTCCTCCCCCGGTCCAAAGACATGCATGGTAGGTTGATTGGCATCACTGGAAAATTGTCCGTAGTGTGTGATTGCGTGAGTGAATGAGAGTGTGTGTGTGCCCTGCGATGGGTTGGCACTCCGTCCAGGGTGTATCCTGCCTTGATGCCCGATGACGCCTGAGATAGGCACAGGCTCCCCGTGACCCGAGGTAGTTCAGATAAGCGGTAGAAGATGAGTGAGAGTGAGCGAGAGTGTATTCAGGAACACTGTATAGTTGTCATTTTGTCATTTTCAGCTGTATACAATTTGCCTTCTATGGTTTTATTAGCATTGCTAAATATAGATCAGATTTAAATGGTAATTTATGGGTTGCTAGCATTACAAATCAATAAGCTTTTAAGGATTTATCAACATATGCACATGAGGATAAAGAAAATCAGCATTAACACAAATTATGTAAATCTTTTAGGATTTTTTTTAATTCAATGTGGCCTATGAAAACATTTACATACAAATTTATTAAGCCTGATACATGAAGCCCATCAGCATTTGTCTATTTCATGTTGACTTTCATTAACTTGCAAATTTCCCCACTGTAGGATGAATAAAGGATTATCTTATCTTATCTTAACATTGATCTGAACAATAGAAACGTACCTGTTTATGCTTGATTGCTGATTAGAATTCTAGGTTATTTATAATATCTTAGGTATGAATCTATAGTACAGGGCCACGGTGGCTTAGTGGTTAGCACGTTCACCTCACACCTCCAGGGTTGGGGGTTCGATTCCCGCCTCCACCTTGTGTGTGTGGAGTTTGCATGTTCGTGCCTCGGGGGTTTCCTCCGGGTACTCCGGTTTCCTCCTCCGGTCCAAAGACATGCATGGTAGGTTGATTGGCATCTCTGGAAAATTGTCTGTAGTGTGTGAGTGCGTGAGTGAATGAGAGTGTGTGTGCCCTGCGATGGGTTGGCACTCCGTCCAGGGTGTATCCTGCCTTGATGCCCGATGACGCCTGAGATAGGCACAGGCTCCCCGTGACCCGAGGTAGTTCGGATAAACGGTAGAAAATGAATGAGTGAATCTATAGTGTCTTAGGTATGATTTTATATTTTCTTATATACAAAATTATACAGTATCTTTGGTACAAATCTATATTACATTAGGTACAAATTTATACTCTCTTAGGAATGAATCTAGAGTATAGTAATATAGCATAATACAGTATGTATGAATTTAGCATTTCATAAGTACAAACCTATACTAACTTAGGGTTGAAATTATATGGTATCTTTGGTAAAAATCTGCAGTATTTTAGGTAGACATTTATACTCTCTTAGGAATGAATCAGTAGTATCAGGTATAAATCTATAGTGTCTTATGTAAGAATTTATAATATAGTACTATAGTATAGTATAAATGAATCTAGAATATCCTAAAGTCCAAACTAAAATTAACTTAGGAATGAATCTGTAGTGTCTTAGGTACAAATGTATACCATCTCAGGTACGAAATTACATGGTATCGTAGGTACAATTCTACAGAATCTTAGGTACGAATTTATACTCTCAGATATGAATCTATAGTATCTTAGGTACGAATATATATATATATATATATATATATATATATATATATATATATATATATATATATATATATATCTTAGGTACGAATCTATAGGATTGGGTATGAATATGTAGAGTCTTTGGTATTAATTTTATAGTATAATACTACAGTATAATATGTTTGAATTTAGAATATCTTAAGTACAAACTTATACTAACTTAGGTATGAATTTATAATATCTTACTGTAGGTACAAATTTATGGTATTTGGTATGAATTTATAGTATCTTAGATACGAAATTATATGGTATCGTAGGTACAAATCTATAGTATTTTAAGTATAAATTTATACTCTCTTAGGTACCAATCTATAGTATCTTAGGTCACAGTCTGTGTGCTTAAAGAAATCTAAACGCTCGCTAGCTAAATGCAATTTTTTGACAGATTCGAGCATCACGCTTTAATCCTGTTGTTGAATATCTACGTGTTGTAGTGAAAGAAACAAAAGCTTTCTAATCACACATTGATGTTCACAGTGCTCCTGTCCTGCATTCAGAATGAAATCTTTAAAAAGTAATTTCTCCCTTTTTTACTTTTAAGCATCATTTAATAGCATCATTTTTTCCGTCAGCTTGAGATTCATGCACGTGAGCAGGCGTCTATCATGATGTGAACCGGGTGACCTCAGTGTTAACAAAACATTACCGTCACTTCATTTTCCTTTCCATAAAAGCTTCTGTTTATGTACAGAGCGATCACTGAACAGAGCCGCAGTCCGAGTCGTTTGTAAGCGATCCTTCCGTTTAATTGCTGCCTGTGCAGAAATATCTTTCGCTTGTTGACTCTGTGCAATGTGACTTTTCTAATAACAGAGCAAACGTGTGAAAATGGAAGTTTCTTACAGAGTAAGAAATATATTATATAGTGTATTGTGTGCTGATTGTTGCTGGAGATTACCTCCGAGATTCATCCCTGCCTGCAGACACTTTCGTACCCGGCAAGCCGGACAGTTCTTCCGTCGGATTTTGTCGATGATGCAGTCGTTCCTTCCAGCGCACAGGTAGTTGTGCTGACCTGTGGACAGACACAGTGAGGAAGAGAGGAGTTCAAAACCTTTACCATTTCAATCATGCATATTAAAAGATTGCTTTGAGTGACGTGACATACGGCTAAGTACGGTGACCCATACTCAGGATTTGTTCTCTGCATTTAACCCATCCAAAGTACACACACACAGCACTGAACACACACACACACCGTGAACACACACCCGGAGCAGTGGGCAGCCATTTATGCTGCGGCGCCCAGGGAGCAGTTTGGGGGGGTTCGGTGCCTTGCTCAAGGGCACCTCAGTCGTGGTACCTCAGTCGTGGTATTGCCGGCCCGAGACTCGAACCCACAACCTTAGGGTTAGGAGTCAAACTCTCTAACCATTAGGCCACGACTGGAAACAAACTTATTTGTATGTATTATTGTGACTTTTGTGTATTTTTTGTACGTTAGTTCCTGTGTAAGAAACTAATTATGTCATAAAATGAAAGATAGATAGATAGATAGATAGATAGATAGATAGATAGATAGATAGATAAATAAATAAATATACTTAGAAATAATAGTAATAAATAATAAAATAATAAAACCTTTCCTCCACATTTCACATATATGTTTACATCATAACTTTCAACACACAATGACACAATGATGTCATCATGGACAAGACTGAAAATCGTCAAATCAAGAGAACACTGCTTAGTGACTCCTAATGTCCCTCTGCTTATTTATCATTTCGTATGGAGTCTCCAGTGTCAGTGCTTTCTAAAAGACAGAGAGTAGAAAGACAGATGAGTTTCTGCTCTACGGGTTTTCTTTTGTCTTGCGAACTTCTCTTTTGTCCTCCGAACTACCGAAAAGAGATGTTGCTAAGGAAACAAGTGCTGCTAAAGTGCTGAACAAACCTGTTTTGCGAATGCTCCGCATCAGTACGTGTAACTCTAAACAGATAAAAAGCGACGTGTTATAATTTACGAGGTGAGTCGCTTAAAAGCGCGCTGTAAATTAGGATTAAATCTTTTTTAAGACAATTCTACACTTCTGTGACACTTACAGTACTTGCAATTAACAAATAAAATGTATTATAATAATTCATTCATTCATTCATTCATTTTCTACCGCTTATCTGAACTACCTCGGGTCACGGGGAGCCTGTGCCTATCTCAGGCGTCATCGGGCATCAAGGCAGGATACACCCTGGACGGAGTGCCAACCCATCGCAGGGCACACACACACACACACTCTCTCATTCGCTCACGCAATCACACACTACGGACAATTGTCCAGAGATGCCAATCAACTTCCCATGCATGTCTTTGGACTGGGGGAGGAAACCGGAGTACCCAGAGGAAACCCCCGAGGCACGGGGAGAACATGCAAACTCCACACGCACAAGGCAGAGACGGGAATCGAACCCTCAACCCTGGAGGTGTGAGGCGAACGTGCTAACCACTAAGCCACCGTGCCCCCTTATTATAATAATAATAATATTAATATTTGTGGTATAAGAGGAATAAAACCCTTTGTGATGTGCTGTTCTAAGACAATAATAAACTTTATCACATCCCATTTTATATTAATTTCCTATAACCACATGCTCCCAAGTGTATATAGGTGATATTATGCTTTAAGGTTGGCCACAAAATTGGCACTATATTAAAATGCATTATTAAAACACACCTACTTCAGTGAGACGGTTCCCTGGTTGAAATATAAACAGGGAAGTGTGTATCATTTAACACAGCAGTTGTATTACAGGAAGTCCTGCCGTTTTTAGGAAAAGCCAGGTCTATCAGATCTACCCTAGTATAAAGTTACTGAAAAGCAGTACGCCTAAGGAGCAGTATGTCTGGATTCTGAGTATTCACAAAACATTAGGTGAAAAATACCCAGATGAGCTACTGCTTCTTCTCCTCCTTCCTCTGAATTCTGCTGTATGGAAAAAAGTGCATACAGCGCTATCCCATAATGCAATGGGACTGGCATGGAAGAGCTGAGTGAAAGTGCTGTGGGTATTAAACGTTGTTTCTTGTGGTTAAGTCATACTTGTTTAACAACACATGAGCTAACTGTTAATCTGTTGAAGGTTTAAACAAGGAAAAACAGATGGAAAAAAGGTCACAGGATAATGCCAACATGGTAGATGTAGTGTGTCCAGATTGTATTCATGCTACACATGTTTACTGATCAGTACGTACTCTAGGTAATAAAGTAGGTAGTAAATTGAATGCAGTAGGTACAGAATCAAATGCGGTATCTACTGAATCGAATGCAGTGAGTAAAGAAACAAATCAGTAGACACTAAATTAAATGCAATAGGTATTGAATCGAATGCAGTACGTAAAGAATTAAGTCAGTAGGCAGTGAATCGAATGTTGCTGGTAGTTGCTAAAGAATCGACTGCACTAAGTAAAGAATCAAATGCAATAGGTACTAAATCAACTGCAATTAGTACTGAATCAATGGCAGTAACTAGTGAATCGACTGCAGCAAGTAAAGAATCAAATCAGTAAGCATTAGTAGGTACTGAAGCAAATTTCTTATTATCTCATTACCGTAGAAACTTTATTACTTTGATTTACCTTTCTTATGTCCAGACCAATCAGATCGCAAGTTATGATCGGTTTTGTTAATATGGGAATTAGTTAGTGTTGGAATATGACAAAAAGTTCACGAATCAAATGCAGTAGGTACTGAATTGAATGCAAGAAGTAAAGAATTAAATGCACTAGGTACTGAGTTGAATACTGAATCAAATGTGGGTAATTAACAGCAGTAGCTACTGGATCGAAAGTAAGTAAAGAATCAAATCAGAAGACAGTGAATCAAATGCAGTAAATAAAGAATCAAATGCAGTAGCTACTGAATCGAATGCAGCAGGTACTGTCACAGTATGAGATTTCTGATGAAGCCATGTTATGACTTTTAACCAATCACCTCAATATGCCAAAGAAAATGTACAATTGTGGATAAGCTACTGTATAATTAGCACTAATAGTCATACACTGTGATGAAAATGTGTATATGTATATACCGTGCATACAGTATATTAATTTCACTTAAAGTGTTACATGAGAGATAAATGAGGTTAGTATCTAGGAATCTTTTTCATTTTTATCCATAATTCTAGATTAAGTAAATGGAACTAATTTAAGGTGAAAGTCTCGTTACGGAGTGTTTCAGGAAAGAGTGTGTGACGCTGCATTATCTCACTGTAAATCCTCTCCATTCCCCATTTATGTAAGTGTGTGCACACGTGCAAGTGTCCGAGTGTGTGTGTGTGTGTGTGTGTGTGTGTATGTGTGTGCGCGCTTTAAACCTCCCTCATGCTGCTTTCCCGGCCTCAAGCCGTGCTGCAAGGTTACACACGGCTCTGAGTGTGTGTGAGTGTGTGTGTGTGTGTCACACGTTCTTCCTCTCTCTCTCTCTCTCTTGCTCTTTCCTGCTTCCCACTAGATCCCTCTCCCTCCACCTCTCCTTCTCTCCTGCACTCAGAGCGACTGCTTAGTTCCTCTCCTCAAATCTAACTTCCTATAAATCTGCACTCAGCCCGGGTCTCTCTGTGACGCTCGGGTTTTTTTGGCGAAGAGGAACGTGTGCGAGTTGAGGCTGCCAAAAAAGCCCGGGATCTGTTTGGAAGAGCAAAGGCAGCTGTAGCTCCACCACTATTTCTGGCTCGGTCATGTGACTCGTTACATAAGCCCATTTTTCTTGCTCTAAAAAACAGTAAACTGCGACACAGGAAATACAACACTACCCCCCTCCACCATCCTCACCTCCCCTTCTCCTGCTTGTCCTCCACCATGTAACCTCCCCCACCTTTTTCCATCGCTCCAACACTGATGCAGATCAGACCTGAAATCCGTTTGCACATCTCTTCACCCTGTGTGCTGAGCTTCTCCCACGAATCCTGTCAATCATTGCCCTAAAGAAGTTAATGCAAATACGTTGTGTGTTTACTGTGTGTGCCCCTGGGTGCGTAAAACATAGTGAGGGAAGAAGAAGTTTGTGCCTTTGGAAGAGATATGTGTAAATTTAAATACATGCCGCATGCACAATATTCCCAACAGGCTGCACTTTAACGTTAACATATGTTAATGTCTTAGCTTTACTGCCTCTTATTATTTCATTACTGTAGAAACTTTATTACTTTGATTTACCTTTCTTATGTCCAGACCAATCAGATCGCAAGTTATGACAGGTTTTGTTAATAAGGGAATTAGTTAGTGTGGGAATATGATATAAGCATAACAGAATGTTGTACACAGTTTTGGGTCGATCAACCTGATAGAAATCGCATGATGTGACGTTCTGCTTCTGACTGTTGCCGCATACAGAATGTCAGGTCAATTTTTCATGCATTTTTTTTTTTACTCCAAAACTACATGTAAAACAAACAAGCTTGTTATCTTCAGAACTCGACTGATAAAGACAAGAGCTACAGTAGAATGCAAGCTAAGCTAGTTTGTTACGGGATACTAGCTTAGGAAAGGTTAGAGTGTTGCTATAGATACTGTGTGCGTGTGTGTGTGTGCGTGTGTGTGTGTGTGTGTGTGTGTGAGTGTGTGTGTGAGAGAGAGAGGGAGGGAGAGGGAAATGAGGGAGAGCTCCATTTTAGCAGGACAGTATGTATGTGCCTGCCACAACCTGAGGGACAGTGAGTAACACACATACACACACACACACACACACACACACACACACACACGCACACACACACAGAGTGTTAAGATCCCATGTAGTCATTATTACTATGACTATATTTTAATCATTATGTTCTCCTATGTTCTAAATAATATTTATCACTTAATTAATAAGAGTTGTTATTTACTTTGTCCTTATGCTTTGGCAATACTGTACATGTACATGGTCATGTCAATAATGCTTGTTGAAATTGAAATTTAGAAAGAGAGAGAGAGAGAGAGAGAGAGAGAGAGAGAGAGAGAAAACTATTAAGAAAAAATATCTATTTCTATAGATATTCTACACCATAAAATGTAACTATAAATGGATAAAAAGTATGTTTCATTCTTTATTCAATAAAACGCTCGTCACAGCCTGGTGTAGTATAAGAGGAGCAAAGCACTTCAGAATATTATTATTATTATTGTTATTAGAAACCATTCAGAGGCACGGCGGCTTAGTGGTTAGCACGTTCGCCTCACACCTCCAGGGTTGGGGGTTCGATTCCCAACTCCGCCTTGTGTGTGTGGAGTTTGCATGTTCTCCCTGTGCCTCGGGGGTTTCCTCCGGGTACTCCGGTTTCCTCCTGCGGTCCAAAGACATGCATGGTAGGTTGATTGGCATCTCTGGAAAATTGTCCGTAGTGTGTGAGTGTGTGAGTGAATGAGAGTGTGTGTGTGTGTGCCCTGTGATGGGTTGGCACTCCGTCCAGGGTGTATCCTGCCTTGATGCCCAATGACGCCTGAGATAGGCACAGGCTCCCCGTGACCCGAGGTAGTTCGGATAAGCGATATAAAATGAGTGAGAGAGAGAGAGAAACCATTCAACTCCTCTTCCTCACATCACCCGGGTTGTTGATTGTTGATCCCATAACCACATGTGCCTCAGAGTGGTTCATTCCTGTGAAGTGTTTCATTTCCTGAAGGCTAAAATACTGAAAATACTGTCACACTTTTGGGTTGTTAAAGAAAATGTTTGGACATCGCAGTAACACCCAAGAGTACACAAAATTATTCTAAAAGATGTATTTGTTCCACAAAACTCCACCCTTTTAACAAAATCACTGAGGTTCATAAATATACACACACTCACACACACACACACACACACACACTCACACACACCACGTCATCTTCTACCTTATTTATCACAAAAATCACACATTCATTATCTGTTGCATGGCTTCTGCCGTGTTCCATCTTTCTGACTAGCTTGTGTGTGTGCATGTGTGTGTGTGTGTGTGCGTGTGTGTGTGTGTCGAGTCAGCGGATACTTTTAGCTGGTTATGTCATTGCACGAAGGGACACACTCAGGTGCACAACTCAGCCTGTCAGCTCTGACATTAATCAGAGATCCCCATGGGAGACCCCCAGCACTGCAGAGCACCGTGCTTCATCACACATCATTCCACACTCACAACCTCACATTTATTTCCACCTCAGCCTGCCCCGTAACAGCTCACCCTCCATCTTCTACAGGCAGGAAACACACGTGTGCATATACACACTTTAAACCATTTACAAACGCACTGATCGAGTTCTAACCAGCTTGGGTTTTATTCATAGTGAAAAAAAATTCTAATCATTTTCCTCTGAATTATTAATTAATGACCTGAACGATCATTAAAAAAGTCACATATTTGAGACTTGCAAATAAATACTTGCAAGACAATGCAAATAAGTTTATATTTAATGAAACTTTAATTCTTTATATTTTTTTAGATTTTGTTATTTAGGTCTTTTAATCCTAAGGGAATCAAAGTAAAATGAAAAAAAAAAAAAAAACACACACACACACAAAAAGACAAACAACAATAAAAACCAAAACAAACAAATAAATAAATGAATAAATAATGGACATTGTAAGCCAAATGTAAGCAAAGATGGCTTATTATAAAAGGTTTCACAAAACATCAATGCGTGAAATAACATGGTTAGCTACCTATTAGCATCCTGTACAACTTAGCTAACCAAAAGTCAAACAACAGCCAAGTAATGTCCGATAGCTAGCAAAAGTTATCCTAGTAAGTTAGCAGCTAGGACACATTAGCCAAGTCAACTATCTAAATACAATGAACCGAAAGAGTTGAAGGTCTTCATGTGACAAATCTAATCTACAAGGTTCTTTTGGGACACCATTTTTTAGTGCTTCAGGACTGTTTTCATGCTAGCGGTGCTGTATTTCTGACCTAGATTTTAACTGGCAAGTACGGCGCACTCCCGGGATTAGCGTTAGCCATTAGCGGCGGCGTGGCACATTGACATGACAACGCTGCAGCTGGACTGCGAGGGCATGTGAAATTATTTCCTCGACCACATATGCTAGATCCATTCAGTACACTTCCAGCTGAGTCATGGCGTCTCACTCTAATCGATGTTGTTGCTGGACCGAGTGGCGGAGGCTCCCATGATGGCTCCGTAACGACTTTCACATGAAGCCTCTTTGAACAGAATAAGCATTCACGAGCACTTAAAAGCCACCGAATTACAAACTCAACACCATTTCACTCTACTTTGCTCATTTTAGACTAGTTTATTTGAATCTTTCACTAGTCAAGAGTCTACAGGACATTTCTGTCATTTGGGATGCTAGAAATTTCCTGAAGAAGTCTTTCAGAAGAACCTAGACATTTTTCTCCAATTGGCCCATTTTGCTTTTTTCAATTTACCTCAGCGGTTTTTCGTGTTATTTCTAAAGCACTTTCATCAACAGAGAGCATCACATTTTCCCAGACATCTTTAATGATGGAGAAAGCTTGAGACTCTAAAGGAATCCTGTCATATTTTGGGTAACAACAGATGAGAGTGAAATCCTAAATCATTACAATACACAGGTTGAGAAGAAAAAGCCCGTTCAATATGAGCACTGAAGATTGTGTCACACATAACACACACAACTTTAACTAAGTCAACACAACCCATGATGCTAAACTGAGGTCACGGAATTGTTTGCTTTTAATTGGCATGAATGCCAATTTTTATTTATTTTCATCGCTTATGTTAAGTAGATTTGATCAAATCAATTAAATGTATTTCTGTAATTAATTGTTTTTTAATAAATATATTGATTTAATGAATTAGATTTAAAAAGAAATCTATTTATTGAATTAATTGTTTTTTAAATAAATATATTTATTTCATGAAATATATAAAAAAAAGAAATGTATTTAATTAATTAATTGTATTTTGTTTTTCATAAAAAAATATTTATTTCATGAATTATGTTTAAAAATAAATGTATTTATTTAACTAATTGTTTTTAGAATAAATATATTTATTTCATGAATCATATTTAAACATAAATGTATTTATTTAATGTACAATATTTTGCATAAAATGCATTCGATTACTTAATTACTAGTGTCATATTTTTGCTCTCAATACTGACCTCAACCGGCAATGTGTTATTTATTTAATTGTATTTGCAGCAGAAAAGAGGGTACATGGGGTCACAGGGAGCCTAGTCAGCGTGCCAACACCATCTCAGGGTACAATCTCACACACACTCACACAGTAAGGACAATTTGGAAAAACAAATCAACCTCCAATGCATGTTTTTCTACTAGGGAAAAAAAGCAGCGTACCAGAAGGAAGGAAACCCCTGAAACTAAAGTTGTTTTATGTAACACCATGGTCCAGGAGGAACCTTGTTTCATTTCACTATGTACTGCGTCAGCTATATACGGTGGAAATGACTGAATAAAAGCTTAATGAATTGACTAAAGTATGAGGAGAATGTGCAGACTCGATCTCTAGACCATTGAGGTCTGACACAAACTTGCTAGCCACTGTACCTAAACATAATACTGCTTCTTTAATACTGGACATATTAGTTGTTGTTTTTTTTATGTAGTACTGTATAATGTACTAAGTTCAGCCTGTTTCTAGAGGAACACTGTTACCGTATACCGTACCAGCTGTATTGACTCAAACCGATATCGCTTATAAAAATGTCTGGAAAAAGTTCCTTAAAGTTATAATTGCGTGTAACTGAGACTCAAAGTCCATCCTACATGTTCAACTGTCACCCAACTACTGAATAACTTATAACTACTATCAGAAAATATATAGTAAATATACCTCAAGTCCTGCAATAATCACTAAGAGAGTCTTTATGATTACAGCAGCAACACTCTGAGTCCTGGGTATAATCCATCTTTCCTCAAATCTCACGTTTGATAACCCAACTTTGGATTCTGGTGTCAGAGCCCCTGGAACAGAAAGGGTTAAGGGCCTTGGCATTGGCAGCTTTGCAGTGTTGGGGCTTGATCCATGATCCTCTGATCCTCAACTCAGAGCCTTAACCACTTAAACCATCACTGCCCCTATCACTATTTATAATCCTGGTCATGATGATGATGATGATGATGATGATGATGAACATGAAGGTAATTTCCAAAGTGGTTTTGAAGCATTCGAGCTTCCACCCTTATTACTCGCGCTTAAAATTGCACCTTTTATCTCTGACAGTGCCAGAAAGCGTAAAGTTTAGGTTGAAAGTGAGGTTATAAAAAAAACCCCAGTAAAATTCAGTCCCTCCAGTTAAGATAAAAAAAAACAAAAAATCTTTTCTTGGCCTCTCCAGGACTTTTTAGAATGATTTATAGGATTAATTATTTCATGTCGTTCTTTATAGATTTAATGTTGCCCTGTCTTTGAACAGCAATCTACATGTTTTTATTTAGTGCAACGGGGGGGTACGTATTTTCATCTATAGAATCAATAGACTGGAAATAATCCGGTGGTGGTAAATTTTCATGTTGTAAAACACCACTTTAGCAGGATAACCAACTTTTAAATGCGTGTGGATGCAGTGCTGAGTCGAAAATAAAATCAGCTGCTCCCTCACAGACGGCTCCTTCTCACTATAACTGGCCTCGATTTTCCAGCTCGATATCCCGAAATGGGTTGCTGTGGTTACTCAGATGGAATGATATGGCTTCAGGACAGTCTATCAACAAGCCCAGACAAAGGCCATTTTATCAACACTATAAACACGTCAAGGCGGCCTGCCCACGTCCCAGAAAAGGTATTAACTGTGAAAGCGCAGATCCGCAAGATCAGATACTCTCCTGCGCCATTTGCTTAGCCGCAAACGTCGTATCCACGGAGCGCTCCTGCATTTTGCATTAGTGTCAAAGAACAAAGGCATCATCACCCAGAAGGAGGAAGAGATGGCAGATATTTAAAGCGCCGGCGTTGAAAGCGAACATGCAGAGGTCAACCGAGGATAGGTTTGCTTGTGATGCGTGTCGTATTACACGTCATCTTTACCTTCTTTATATTTGTGCCAATCATACTCTAGCAACAGCCCGTGGATATTGGGAAAGAAACGAGCGATGCGATGCAGGGGGAATTCCATGAGGTCATAAAAGGTATTAAAGAAACTATTATTATTTGATTAAAAAGCAGGTAGATCTTTAACACATTAAATAAACTTTTTTTTGTAACATATCCGTTCCTGCAAATCTTTCGTTTAACAAAATCCCGGTGCTTGATTGGTAGAAAAATCTGCCTGTCATGCTGAAATAGAGAAGCCTTTGTCCTTAAATGACTCGGCCTGAGCAGAGTGATTTCCATCAGTATTTTGGTTACCTTTCCCTGGCTATGTGTCAGCTCTACCACACCTCCGGTAACAGGGTTTTCTTTACTGCACACAGTAAAACTTTTTGAACAACCACTCACTAAATCTGACATTAAATATCATTAAGTGCGGCACTGTGCCAAGCTGGCGATAAGATTTTATGGCGATAATATGCATGCATCAAGCACTTAAAAAAAAGGAAAATCTATATGGAGATATTTACAGGGCCAAGCTGGAGTCTATCAACAAACTGCCTATCTGTGGTTAGGGAGTTGGGCTAGAGACGGAGCCAGCCGATGAATCAAAAGCATGTCGATGCCAGAGAAACTGCGAAAAGGCTTGATGGCTTTGTCTTATTCCTTTGTGAAGTTCTTGCCGTGTACCACCATGTGTCAAAACACACACACACAAACACACACATGCCCTATCCTTAAATTGCACCCAAATTTATACTAACACTAACTATAACCCCAAAGTTGACCACATGCTTGACCGGATAGTGATTTGTAAACTAAAACGTACAACATTTTCTGACATTTCCTTCTCTGTTCACTTAATAAATCCTAATAAGAGCTAAAGCCCTACAGCTCAAGCTTGCTCCATTTGAAAGGCCTTGTCTACAGCAGCAGCCAAATTCCATAAAGCTTTGTCATTATGAAGGAACGGATGCTATTTTGGTCCACAGCTGAACATCAGCACAGAAAGACCATTCAGTATACACTTCACTAAATCACGAACATCACACACATACACACACACACACACACACACAGTAGTGTACTAGCAACCACATACCACATTAAAAAATCTATCCACAAACCCATAATGTAATTAATGTGGCACTTAATAATAATGCCATGATGTTAATGACATGGAATAAATATGATATGGAATAACGTGGAAGACAAAGAGTAAAGTATAGCTCTAGAACATGGATGAGATAATGTACTGTAATGGCATGGAGGATATACTGTAGTGCTCAGATTAATGCACTGTTCGTGGGTGACATTGTGAAGCATAATGGTTTGACAAGGATGACATATTGATGACATAAGCATAACCCTATAGCTTGGTTGAAATAAAGCTAAGCACAATGCAGTGACACCGATGACACAGTGATAAGCGTAACCTCGTAACATGGATGACATAGTGCTAAGCATGACACCATGATAAACATAATGACAACAGGCCTAAGACAATGACATAACTTGAATGACAGAGTGGAACACAATGACATAACATGGATGACACAGAGCTGAACACAATGACATAATGTAGATGGCACATTACTGAACACAATGACATAACGTGGATGACACAGAGCGGAACACAATGACATAACATGGATGACACAGACCTGATCACAATGATATAACCTGACTAAAACAGAGCCGAACACAATGACAACATGGATGACACAGAGCTGAACACAATGACATAAAGTCGATGACACAGAGCTGAACACAATGACATAAAGTCGATGACACAGACCCGATCACAATGACCTAACGTGAATGACACTAAGCTGAAGACAATGACATAACAAGGATCACACAGACCTGATCACAATGATATAACCTGACTGACACAGAGCTGAACACAATGACATAACGTGAATGACACTAAGCTGAAGACAATGACATAAAGTGGATGACACAGAGCTGAAGACAATGACATAACGTGGATGACACAGACCTGAACCCAATGACATAACGTGAATGACACTAAGCTGAAGACAATGACATAACAAGGATCACACAGACCTGATCACAATGATATAACCTGACTGACACTAAGCTGAACACAATGACATAACGTGAATGACACTAAGCTGAAGACAATGACATAAAGTGGATGACACAGAGCTGAACACAATGACACAACGTGGATGACACAGACCTGAACACAATGACATAACGTGAATGACAGAGCTGAAGACAATGACAAAGTGGATGACACAGAGCTGAACACAATGACACAACGTGAATGACAAAGAGCTGAAGACAATGGCATAAAGTGGATGACACAGGGCGGAACACAATGACACAACGTGAATGACAAAGAGCTGAAGACAATGACATAACGTGAATGACACTAATCTGAAGACAATGACGTAGCGTGGATGGCACAGACCTGATCACAATGATACAACCTGACTGACCCAGAGCTGAACACAATGACATAATGTGAATGACACTAATCTATAGACAGCCCTGATCACAATGATATAACCTGACTGACACAGAGTTGAACACAATGACAACATGGATGACACAGAGCTGAACACAATGACATAACGTAGATGACACAGATGTGAACATAATGACATAACGGGAATGAGACAGAGCAGAACACAATGACCTAAAAAATAATGACATAACATGGATGACATAGACCTGTCCATAAGTCCATAACATAACAATACAAAAAGCTAAACACAGTGCAGTGCCCCAGCTAACATGCCATAATGTCCAGCTGCCTGTAAAAACAACTAACCGTGAAGAACCCCAATATTTCCATAATGTCATAACAGCAATGTCATGCACTCGCCCCTAACTGAGATGTCTTTAGAAGACTGACAGCACTGAGCTCTGCGCAATGACACACTGTAAAAACAGAGCAATCCACAACACTGGAACTTTGACAGCATTGACCTGTCTGTGTCCTAACCTAGATCATATGGAGCTGTCGGTAATGCCACATAGCTGTCTGTAATGCCACAGAGCGGATACAATGAAGTTATTAATAACATGATGACGTGAGAAATGTGTTTCTCTCCATAACGCCATAGCACAGGCTTCTGAATATCACAGCTGACATACAGACTAGCTATCTAATTTCCCCCTTTTCCCTTTTTCAGCTTTTACGTTTGCAAGTGCTGAAAACTTTGAGTCATTTGAATAATCTTACTCAGCAGTCGAACAACTGCATCTTCTTCTCTCCAGGTAGAGATTCAGAAAGCTGCTATTTCCTCCCCTGGGTGTAATTGCATTAAATGTACATAAACAAAAAGGAACAGATCTTTTTCAATGTCTGCTTTTCCACTGTGTCTAGGCCAGAAGTGCTTAATGAGGAGAGGAGCGTTTGCCTCTGGGGCAGCAAAAGATCTCTCTCTTTCTCTCTCTCTCTCTCTCTCTCTCTCTCTCTCTCTCTCTCTCTCTTACTGTTCCTTTTTCTCGTGCTCTCCGTCTCTGTCTCTTTCTCTCTCTCGTTCTCTATTTCTGTCTGGATTTTGCTCTTGTTTTTCTCTCTCTCCCTTTCTCACTTTCTTTTGCAAAAACGAGAACAAGAGAGAAAGAGTGAGAAGAAGGGAGATAGAGGAAAGCAAGAGAGAGTGCAAGACATTTTTTTTCTCCCTTGCTAGATTTCTCTCTCTCTCTCTCTCCCTCTCTCTCTCGTTTTTCTCTCTTCCCCTTGCTAGAGAAAAGTGAGAGAGAGATAGAAAGAGAAAGACAGAGAAATCTAGCAAGGGAGAAAAAAAATGTCTTGCGCTCTCTCTTGCTTTCCTCTATCTCCCTTCTTCTCTCTCTCTTTCTCTCTTGTTCTCGTTTTTTTCTCTCTGACTTTCTCTCTTTCTCTTGCTCTCTCTTTCTGTGTTGCTAGTTCTCTCTCTCTCTCTCTCTCTCTCTCTCTCTCTCTCTTGCCATGGAATGAGGCCACGTCAGGCACAAACGAAGTGCGGTGCCGTGTTATTTCCCTGCTGTATTAACACTTGTGCTGTTTCTCTGTCGTCCCCACATCCCTCGTTCTGCACTGTGCCTCTCGCGCTCGTCCGTTCTCCTCTCTTTTACCCTTCTCTTATCTATTTCTGTCATCTGGTCGTCCTTCCCCCATCTCTCACTTCGTTTCCTTCACACTCCTCCCCTAGCTCTCTCTCTCTCTCTCTCTCTCTCTCTCTCTCTTTCTCTTTCTCCCTTTTTCTCTCTTGCTCTATCTTTCTGTAACTAGGCTGGGGTCAGGTAAGGTAGGGAAACAGACACACACACACACACACACACACACACACACACACTGAACTATATCTCCTCCTACACTATAGCATGCGATGGGCTCGGCGCTTCCTCTTAAAGAAATACTTCAACCAGAATAACCCTAAAGTCCACCCACAGCACTACACACCACAGGGGCACCTGTATTAGCTGTGTTACGGTACAACACAATGTTTCCACGAGCTGCCGGTGGCTTCAGAGGCGGGTTCTAAAATCCAGGTTGTGCAGGCTTATCTCTCAGGAGTAAAGTGCTTGCAGAGTTGTAGGTTAGAGCTGTGCCTCAGTGAAAAGGAGGCGAAAGCTTAGGTTTTTAGACATCTTTGTGTAGAACTGTGTGTAGGTTGTGATGTTAGATGAAGATAATCAAAGACAGAGAGTGTTAAGATAAGACACCCCCAGCGGTTACCACGCTGGAGAGACAATAGCAATTTGGCAATTTTTATTTATTTTTTTTTTTATTAAATAAAAACAAAGAACATTTTATAAAGTCGTAGTTGTATTTAATGTTCAGGAGCGTTTATGTTTTAATATTGGTGGACATATGACCATCACACAGGGCTTTCTGAACATCTCACTGCTGATATTCTAACCTCCAATCTGCTCTTCTGGGAAGGTTTTCCACTGGATTAGTGAGATCAGAGTCAGATTCATCGAGTTCTTTCACTCCAAACGTTTCACTCTAACCGTATCTAACTTTGTGCACGGTGGCATTATTATGCTGGAACAGTGCCCGATCCTCTTAATTCCAGTGAATGGAAATTCGAAAAGTATATTAAGATATTCGATATGATCCAAAATGTTTCTATTATGATATTCCTTATGATCCAACATTCTATATGATGGCAACAGTTTGGAGAAGAATTACATACAGATACATGATGATCAGGGGTGCACATACTTTTGGAAAGTGAGCTTGCATTGCATTGTGAAAGGCTCTGCTAAGGCATTCGTTATTCCTAATACTGTGACAAAAACATAGATCGTCTGGTAGAACGTCATTTTCGAAAGAGTCGTTTTCAAAGAGTTATTTTCGGAATCGTTTTCAAAGAGTCATTTTCAAAGATTCAAAAGAATCATAATCAAGCCTTTTGATTCGACTCATCCCTACTGAGACAGATTTAGGCATCTACGAGGTGTATATTTGTTTCTTTACAGCTAAAAGTACATCTGGTGTGATTAAACTCTGTGGTAATGTAACGTGGCCTACATGATTGTGCCGAGTCATGATACAGAGCCTAAAGCAGTTCTAAACTCAATGCTTAAAATAGAAACAGGACGGAAGAGAAATGGTCTTAGCATGGGATCAGCTACAGGCTCTACATTAACACCGCACATCTGTGAGTGAATCAGGTCTTTAAAAAAAAATAAACGGTTGAAAATAATATTTGCACTCTTTTTATGTTTTTCCGCTAAGCTCGGGCGTGCATCACGAGTCCTCCTGTTCATTTGGAACGACTCTTATTACTTCCATGCAGCAAACAAAAGAAGTGAACTAACATAATCCGGCTAATCAGCTCATTAACAATCCTGCGTCCTGCGTCGACGTGGGCGTGTAAGAGCGAGGAAAACACCGAAATGTGCACCAAAGCCACGATCGTGATCGGGTACCTGGCAACAGCACGAATAAAAAAAACAAACAAATTGAAAAGACAAAACGTGAAACGTCCACCATGGAGCCGAGAACTGCGACAACAAGCTACTGTAACATCTCCTTTGTGCTTTTAGAGCTAATGCTGCTCCGGTAAATTTGCTAGACGTGAAAAGAAAATAAGAAACGAAAGCAGAATTAAAGTAAATGTGTCAGGCTGTAGGATGTGTGAGAGACGCAACCTGTGCTGAATTATTAATCCAGCGAAAAAATAAATAAATAAATAAATAAATAATAATAAAGCACTTTCAACATGGACAGATTTTTATGTAGGTATCACCGCTTTGAAATGTTTATGTCTATAAAAACGTGTTTTTTTTTCCGCAGTTTGTTTCAGACAGTTTCCGAGCTCTTTTGCTCTCAGGCTGTGAGTTTCTGCTCTGTGCAGATCGGGCTGCTCTGAACGCTGAGTCAGCATCTTGTTTTTTTGTTTTATTTCCTCTGGAGACTGGAACGGTCCGGCAATTTTTCTCTGGTTTAGTTTGAGGTTCTGGTCTCTTACAGCATATAATCTTGTCTCGCTTTACTGAATCTCTTTAACACATAGAGCTGAGTGCAAAAGTTTGCATACCCTTTGGATGTTTATCTACATGTGCTAATGAAATAAAACGTTAAAATTAAATCGATGGGGGGCACGGTGGCTTAGTGGTTACCACGTTCGCCTCACACCTCCAGGGTTTGGGGTTCGATTCCCACCTCCACCTTGTGTGTGTGGAGTTTGCATGTTCTCCCCCTGCCTCGGGGGTTTCCTCCGGGTACTCCGGTTTCCTCCCCCGGTCCAAAGACATGCATGGTAGGTTGATTGGCATCTCTGGAAAATTGTCCGTAGTGTGTGATTGCGTGAGTGAATGAGAGTGTGTGTGTGCCCTGCGATGGATTGGCACTCAGTCCAGGGTGTATCCTGCCTTGATGCCCGATGACGCCTGAGATAGGCACAGGCTCCCCGTGACCCGAGGTAGTTCGGATAAGCGGTAGAAGATGAATGAATGAATGAAATCGATTCATTTAGAAGAGGTAAAGAGGAAGATTTAAATAAGCAGGATGTTTCAAATGATTATTTGTGTGCTTACTGTATATTTTGTTCATTTTCATTTTTTTTTTCTTTCTTAAATTTCTTCGTTCCTAAGCGCCATACAATCACCAGAGATACCACAGAAATATACTACATCTTCGCATGCTTTATTTTTCCTCGTAACGTCTTCATAATACAAGTTTAATAAGAGCACATGCTGTACTTTTACTCTATCTAACATTATACTTCATATTTCTATTCATTCTATTTTTAAATCACGATTATTTCTATCCATAGTCTAAAGAGGCTCATGCCGGGATTTTCATTTCACTGCAAGTTGGCTACCGGATATAATTTTATACGTAACAAATCAAATCTTGAATCCCGACAGGGATCAACTGTAGGCGCAGTTATTCTTCTAAGTTTTCCTTTTCATTTTTTGTATGTTAACAGTAAACAAAATCAACTGCAGGTAGGAATTTAAAGAATTTCCATAGAATTGTTCTGAGAAAACATTCCAGCTGCTTGTTTGGATTTGTCGCTTTGCTGCATTTTAATATCCAGGAAAAAGGGGAAGAAAATCCCTGCTCGTAATTCCGACATTGTGGTGCCGTTCACGTGCATGTTGGAAAGATCCGAGTTGAACGGCAGCACCGAGTCTGAATTATGAATGGGATACTCAAGATTTTCCTTCCCAAGCTCTGAGTTTCCGACATAACCTGAACGCAGAGACTTTGAGTTTAATTTATCTCGCTGTACATAAACGATTTCCTCGACTCGTATCCTGTCCTTACCGTCTTTAATAAACACAACTATTACTGTTTTGATAAGTCGCTTTGCTTCTGCATCACAGACAAAAGCTGTAGATGAATGAATGATTAAATCATCTGATCTGTTTTTTTAAACAACAAATTAAGTCTTTATTGTTCTAAAATCAAAATACTTGCATCCAAGTATCAAGATCCTGAAGCTGAGACAGAAAACCGTGTTTCAGGAGAAAATAAAAAAAAAAACTCCTCTGGACCAAGTATTTATTTAAGCCACCTGGTAATAAAAAACCTCCTGAGTGTAAAATCCAGATATTAGATATTACTTAGACAGATTTCTAACAGGGGGGGCACGGTGGCTTAGTGGTTAGCACGTTCGCCTCACACCTCCAGGGTTGGGGGTTCGATTCCCGCCTCCGCCTTGTGTGTCTGGAGTTTGCATGTTCTCCCCCTGCCTCGGGGGTTTCATCCAGGTACTCCGGTTTCCTCCCCCGGTCCAAAGACATGCATGGTAGGTTGATTGGCATCTCTGGAAAATTGTCCGTAGTGTGTGAGTGCGTGAGTGAATGAGAGTGTGTGTGTGTGTGTGTGCCCTGCGATGGGTTGGCACTCTGTCCAGGGTGTAGCCTGCCTTGATGCCCGATGACGCCTGAGATAGGCACAGGCTCCCTGTGACTCGAGGTAGTTCGGATAAGCAGTAGAAAATGAGTGAGAGAGAGAGAGAGAGAGAGAGAGATTTCTAACAGGTGATTGGATAAAACCAGGAACATACTGCGTTTGACTCCACAGACTTGCTAATTACCTGCTGCTGCTAATGGACACTGAGTTGTTTATAGACTGGATGCTGCGTCTTCATGCTACCCTGGTTTCATGTGTAAACACTACCTTGGCAGCGTTACTACAAATCCCCATAACGTGCTAAAATAATCCTAGTTTCTGGCTCGCTAAAACCTTCCAAAACCGTACATAATCACGTCCTAAATTAAAGCAGCTAAGTGCAAAACGGGCTGGATGCGAGTGCCGGTACCTTCCACCGCTCTCTTGAAGAAGACTTTGCAGCTGCCGCAGGTGACGACGCCGTAGTGGCACCCGGACGCCTCGTCCCCGCACACCAAACACACCTTAGCCGTGGAGGATGAGTGTCTTAAAGGAGCGCTGTGATGAGAATACACACACACACACACACAACACAAAACACTTCATTTAGTCATAACAAACCACTGACCTCATGTGATTGACTAGAAAGGGTTCCTATTAATTCACTTGTTTGTTTAACAATAATTATTGTCTCCATAGTAACAGTTCATTCACAAAGACAGCAAATAAACAACGACAAAATATTTGATTGTTGCTCTAGTGAATATTTCTCTAAGGAGCGGTTTAGTAGAAATAAGGAGTCTCCAGTGTCAGAGGTTTTATAACAGTGTTGTGTGTCACTTTGTGATTTCTTTCTGGTGACGTTTAGCGAAGACAAAAAAAAAATAAATACGTTTTTTTTTTTTTAAAAATGGCTTCATAGTGAAACTGTTACTGTGAATGCAAGCTTTAATACAGTGAAAAAGACACACTATTAACATCACATAAATAATAAATCAATAAAGAAATAAATTTGGTTTCACTCTTTCCACATTTTACATTTATTTTTTCAATATTTTTTTAATGTCCGCGGAATCAAATTAAATATTGTGGACCTTCTAGGATCATTTATAACATAGTTTGAATGGCCATGGAATATGAAATGAAATAAAAAAAAGACATCGCACTACAGATATACAAATATACAGAGACACAATGAAGCGATGAAATTTAAGGGAAATCCCAGAAATTTTAACGAATTTATAAATCAAATTTCTAATTCGAATTCTAACTGTTTCAAACACAATCACACCCAGTACGACAGTGTGTTACCACTGTCTGGGCTCTAAAAGTAGGAACAAATAGAATAGGGTTTAAAAACGGGTGTCAAAGGTAAAAAAAAAAAAAAAAGTATATATTATAGAAATTTAATTTGAATGTATTTGAATTTGTACAAGAAAAAATAAATAGATAAAATCTAACAGAATATAGTAATATAAACACAATACAATGTCTGATCATATTTAAATCCTGTCTGGACATTTTTTTGCCCGTCTGTCCTGGGAAAAAGAGAACAAATGTTCACACTTTTACTGACAATTTTGAAACTCAGATCATGGAAGAAAATTTGCTTGTAATTCCGACTTTGTGATGGCATTTATGCATGTTCGGGTCTTGGCGAACAGATCGTATGTGCGTGTTAAATACATATCAAGTCGTAATTCCGAGTGGGAGGCTCCTGGGAGCTCTGAGTTTCCGAGTCAGGGGTCTTTCTGACATAACTGGAATGCACTGACAGCCTTTGTGTTTCATTTATCTCAGTGTAAATAAACACTTTTTCTGCACTCGCTTCCGTCTCCAGCTACCAATCCTGACTTTATTTCGTCGCTGTCGGGCGGAATCCTCGTATCTCCAAAACCGTTATTTTTCAGGAAATAAAAAAAACGCCGTACCTTATCTGCAGTGCACAGGGTTTAGTCTGCGTTGCAGTGGATTGTCTTGCGCTAAATTCCTGTCCTCAGACGAGCACCAGAACTAGCGGGGGTCAAGATTTTTTTTCTTTGAGCCCAGTGTTTTGAAGACATTTACCTCAGAAGACGTGTTGATTCGTTGCGACTCTTATTAAGGAGAAATATGCCGCGAAGCTCTCCCGCGGAGTGAGGAAGAGGTGGACAGTTGAAGTGTGAGATTTATGAGATTTGCGCTCAAGCTATTTTCAAGACTGCTTTAGATTGGTTAATAACTTGTAAAAATAACAGACCCACGTGGGGACTGACCAATAGCATCGATATGTGAAAAAATATGAAATTGACCAAATTTTTACATACGAGGTTTCCGCCCGACAGCGACGATTTAATAAATAAAACTATTAAATCTGACGTATCGCTGCGTTGAATAAAACTTTGAGATATGCCGTTATTGGGATATTGGAAAACAGTAAGTGTTTAGGATTATTTTTGTATATCAGCTAAATTCTTGACTGCTGACCGTATGGTGGATTGAAGCACTGTGAGTTTGACCTTAACTGAAACTTGAAACATTGAAATATGAAGCCATACAAAGTTACGGTGGAAAAAGGAAAGCAGTTTTCTTTATTCAGGCAATTAGTGTGGACAGCTGTACTGACCAATGTGTGAAGTAATATCGTAGATTGAACCGCACTGACTTAACCAATGCTTTGTGGTTAACCTCGAGTCTGACTAGACAGCAAACAAAGTAAGCGGCTTATTTATTATTTATTGCATACTCTTTGAATCCCCCCATGGAGAAAGTGTGTGCTGTGAAGTGTGTGTGTGTGTGTGTGTGTGTATGTGGATGTAATGTCTTTCTCCCACTGTTCCTCGGCACCCAAAAGAGTGCAGCATATGTCAGTGACTCACAACGTATGCTTCGTCATTTTGCTCCAGATCATGAGGTTTTTAGAGGTGTTCCTCTGAGACGAGCTCCGAACTGAACAACGGCTCTGACCGCTCCCCTCTGCACCCCTCTGCTCCGCTTTGCACCCCACCGCTCCCCTCTGCACCCCACCGCTCTACAACAATCAAGTTATGCCCACGACAAACGACAAACCACCGGCTGTTTGGGACCGGCGCATGGAGAGTAATACAGAATAACAAAACAGCTACAGAGAGAAAAAAAATGAAAAAGTGACAGGAAGGTTTTCATCGTGTGCCCTCCAAATGCAATCAAAACAGTCAAAAGGAGAAGAAAAAAAACCCGAGGCGTGCGCTTCAAATAGTCGGGCTGACTCGGCAGAAATCCGATTAAGTCAGACAGAGAAACCTGACATAGCGTGAGCGCGCAGAAGTGTGGCATCGCCTCCGAGCTCAAAGTCACCCTCTCAGAGCTGGCAAGCTAATCAACTCTCATCTCGAGGAAATGACTAATGAGAGTGTTGTATTCCTCTGCCGCAGCTCCGCTATTAGGAATCAAAAGCTTTATTAAAAGATTAATGCTTTTTCCTACCACAGCGCTGCTGGAATCTCAGTTCTTTGGTCAGAAAATAAAATTCATACTGTGGGATTGATTGTTAGATCGTACTTCCAAAATTTGCTTTTTGCTCTCAACGTTAAAAAGTTTGGGGTCATGCTGTTGGATTCTCGATTCTGATTGGTCAGAAGGTGTTGATCCGTTTCCTAGAACAGCAGCTACTACGAACAACGTAGCCGACTGAATGGTTTACATTTCTAAGACGTTACTGTAGGGGGGCACGGTGGCTTAGTGGTTAGCACGTTCGCCTCACACCTCGCCTCGGGGGTTTCCTCCGGGTACTCCGGTTTCCTCCCCCGGTCCAAAGACATGCATGGTAGGTTGATTGGCATCTCTGGAAAATTGTCCGTAGTGTGAGATTGCGTGAGTGAATGTGTGTGTGCCCTGCGATGGGTTGGCACTCTGTCCAGGGTGTATCCTGCCTTGATGCCCTATGACGCCTGAGATAGGCACAGGCTCCCCGTGACCCGAGGTAGTTCGGATAAGCGGTAGAGAATGAATGAATGAATACGTTATTGTTTCCATAGTAACAGCCTTATTCACCACGACTTGTATGATCGATTCTCCACGTAAACCAGATTAAGAACATACCAAATAAATGTCATAGGTTTTGTAGCTTTCTCTATGAAGATGTTGGTTTAACACGTATGCGAGGAATCTCCAACACTTTTCAACATAAATGAGAACAAGAACTAATTTGGTATATAGATGTTCCGTAACGTTTAACATAAACAGTGAGAGAGAGAGAGAGAGAGAGAGAGAGAGAGAGAGAGATTCCTTACTAAGTAAAAAAGAAAGCAGTTGAAGGCAAATCGCAGCTGTATAATAATGTGCTGGTTCTACATTAACACTAATAATCCATGGATTTATAGAAGTTGGTTTATTTATAACATTGATGGAAGGAGTCTACATACTGAGCATGTCTTTGGACTTAAGGAGGAAACCGGAGAACCCTGAAGAAACCCCTGAAATACATAAAGAACATGCACACCTTGGGAACGCAGGGCGGAGGCAGGAATCTAACCCCCAGCCCTGGAGGAGTGAGGTAGTGAGGTAAAAGTGCTAAACCTCGGTGACCGACATGACTTTTTTTATTATGCAAAAAAATTATTTTCTGTAGTGGAAGAAATGTAAAACACGTCACGTTTATTGGAAAACAATCAACTCTAGGATTTTAAGATTAACAACGCTTCATCTTCACTGATTATTTTCCTATAAATCTGTGTTTTATTCTTTACTGACATTGGTTTCAAGATCTGTGTGGGTTTTTTCTGTATTCTTACATTTTGGGCATTGTTCTTAATTCCACAGTATTGACAGAGAACCTATTCCTCTCTCTCTTTCTCTTCTCTTTCGCTTTGCTAATGAGCTCCCTCCCATCACAATCAATAGTGCATGGTAATTGTCCGCTTAACATTCTGACAACATCATCGTATCCTAACGAGCCGTCTGCTCTCAGAGGCACACTCGGCTTCGAGCGAGAACTTGCAGCGGCTCCCTGACACAATCAGGGGAGCTGATCTAATTCTATCGCGCCAGTCTAAACACGCATTCAATTTGTTAGCGGCTTTAGCTCGCCCCTGGCGCGGCAGACCATTCGAAGGCCCTGAAAGAGCAGATCGTCGTGGGTACTCGGCACGCGTGATTATAAGAAGCCCAGCTGCGTTAAAGTCGATTATTCCCTAATCTTTTCTTTACTCCTGCAAGCCTTGTAGTGAAGTGAGAGTAAGAAAAATAAGCGTGATGAGAGCGAGGCGAGGTGAGGCAGCGACTCAGTGTCCACGGTTCTAAAAGCGCTGATGTGTACCGAGCAATACTGTGGCGGTGTTGTGAGAGAAACATCATGCCGAGTCCTAAATTTGAGATAATAACACTCCATTAAACTAATGCTGTATGACGTTATAAACAACAAGCGCAGATGAACTGAATTAACTGCAATGTTCAGAAACGCGAGCGGAAATCGCCACGATCTGGCCGAAAAGTCTATTCCTAGTTGTGGTTAATTGGGACAAATTTGTGTTTGTGGACCAGAAATTTCAAGTTTTTTTTTTCCCCTTTATAATAGATTCAGATAAAAAAAAAGAGAATACATTTTCACCAGGATTCTGTAGCTTATCTGTGTGAAACTCTGAGTTCCTGTGAAGTCGAATATCACAGATTAGAGTGGGAAAAAAACTTAACGTGGCAGATCAATTGTTTACATAAGAAATAAAACACTTGGTGCTGGATTGGGAAAATATTCAATGGCAGTTGGTGCAATAAATCACGCAGCATTTGACTGGATGTGGTCGTGTCCATATCAGAGACAGGACAAAGTTAAAAATGTTTATGTAAATACAGAGCTACTCTGTGCAGCGACCAATGGGAGTGAAGATACTAGAGGTCACATGATCCATGACAAAGCGCAGACACTACTTCTCCTTCGTCTCACAAGATATGATGCAGATGAATTTTATAACAAACACTAAATCTCCATACAGGATGTTTGATTTCAGATACAAGATAACTGATTTGTTGTCAAGCAGGACGCTAGTTGTGTCACCCAATGATAAACATTATTACCATGCCAACCGGTAGCAAGTTAACCTGAAGTGAATAAACCACTGCATGTGTAAACACAGAGCCCAAAGATGATTATGAAATAACTCATTTGTGTACTCGTTAAACATTGTAGAACATCCATGAACCGAACGAGGTCCTGTTCTTGTTCCTTTCCTCCTTCATCAGCTTCAAAACAAAATGCTGATCTGATGCGCTGACACCGGAGACTCCTTCCATACATGTTCAACAAACATCCCTGTACCACATGGAGAAATAAGCAATTAAGTAGTTTGTTTATTCGTTTTAATTCTGTGTACATTTTTGTTTTCTACAATCTCTTTAGTAGGATTTTCTTCATTTAAGTGAAGTCACGATGATGCTTCTTTCTTTTCAAACGCTGACGGAGCGAAGAATTAATGCTGGAAAACCAGTAAAAAAAAAACTTCCCAAACTGTCAAATATTACATTCTGCCAATTATTTCACTAAGAAGAAAAACCACTGGAGGCAGAGAGAACATTTCAGTCTGAGACGTTACTCAAATCTGCAGCTGTGACTAACTACGGCTGTGTCTGAGGTGTTCGCACTGGACATGTCTGAGTGTGAGTGTTCTCCTGCAACCACACATGGAGAACATAACACAACACACAGCAACACAACACAGCAACACACAACACAACACACAACACACAGCAACACACAACACAGCAACACACAACACACAGCAACACACAGTAACACACAACACAACACAGCAACACACAATACAACACACAGTAACACACAACACAACACACAGCAACACAACACAACACACAACACACAGTAACACACAACACAACACAGCAACACACAATACAACACACAGTAACACAACAAACAGCAACACACAACACAACACACAGCAACACACAACACTACACACAGGAACACACAACACAACGCATAGTCACACAACACAACGCATAGTAACACAACACAACACACAGCAAGACAAAACACAATACACATCAACACAACACAGCAACACACAGCAACACAACACAACACACAGCAACACAACATAACACACAGCAACACAACATAACAAGCAGCAACACAACACAGCACACATCAACACAACACAGCAACACAACACACAGCAACACAACACACAACAACACACAGGAACACAACATAACACACAGCAACACACAGCAACACAACATAACAAGCAGCAACACAACACACAGCAACACAACATAACACACAGCAACACAACATAACAAGCAGCAACACAACACAACACACATCAACACAACACAGCAACACAACACAACACACAGCAACACAACATAACACGCAGCAACACAACATAACACACAGCAACACAACACACAACAACACACAGCAACACAACACACAGGAACACACCACACGAGGTCTTTACTCATGTCACTCATGCTACATGTATGTTGTAGAGGCTAATGATGTCATCATCGGCTAAAACGCACGTGCAGATCACTTTACTTCCTGAACGTGTGCAGACCTGAGTTTGAGTCACGTTCACGTTCACAGGAATCACGACAGTTTAAGTTTAAACAAAGTTACACAACTTCTACAATAAGTCCAATAAGTCCAGGTTCGGTACCAGGCTGCACATCTGGTCCACAGAAAAGCTTTCAAGTTACTAATTTTACATGTGAACTCTGTCTGTTTCAGACTAAACTGCTAGCGTGAAAACTACACTTAACTTTTTTTATTTTACCACAGATATAATCATTTTTCTACTTCTCTCTTCAATGTTTTAAACATTCTTCATATTTAATAAGTATAAGTAATATTTCTTGGCTGATCGTCTGCCTATTCTATATCTAAAAGACAATATATACAACAACATCCAGCTTACAGATACAATCTTGCACAGTAAAGCAAGCTGGATCCTTTACACGCACGCAGAAGTGTTAAGGCTTCAGAAAAAAGCGCATTCTGTAAATATAAATCCGTTCTGCTACGCAGCAGATGTTGAAGCTGAATGTGGAACTGATGGGAACTGATAGGAGGCTGCGTTAGACACGGCGGCGCGAGCATTCTTGGGATTGTTTGGATTCTGCATACTTTACAGCTCTTTAAGGAGTCGCAAGTCAGCTGAGATCTGCAGTAACTCGGGCGCCGAGCTTCACGATCGACGAGAGACTGACAGATTGGCTGTAAAAAGACACGACCTACAAGATAACCCTGTTCGCGTAACGCATGTTGGAGTTGTCAGGTGCCAATCTTCAGCACGAAGCTTTTCTTCTGTAGCTGTTTAGAGAATTCACACAGTTTTTGGTCTGGTGCCCAAAATAAAAAACCCTCTTGTTGAGTGCACTGTTGAACTGTATGTTGCTCCAGGAACTCTGCTGGAGCTGTAGGAAGTGCGATGTTTAAAGGGGCAGTTTGTCATTTTTAGAGCTCTCTACATGGGATTGGAATAAAAAAAAATAAAAAAAAAAGGGCGGTTTCTTTTTACTATGCCAAATCATGCGCAACAACTCATGGTGTCTTAATGCAAAATGGTCTGAGTCTATTTGTTCTGGATGAAGGCGGGGCTAATTTCAGGGCCAGAAAATATAAGCTGCATAAAAATTTCACATTTAAATTTGCAATTAAATACAATACATTAAGTACTTTAAATTGGATTGGCATACAACTAGTGGTTGATTCATTATTTCATTATTCGGAAAATCTGTGAAAGTTCCTGTCGTCACTTACATTATAGCAGCTAGAATCGCTATCGTCTCACCAGCCACTCTTTTCTTTTTTTTTTTCACACAAATAAGATATAAGCCAGAACTTTATCCCGAATGAAATCCTTTTGCCAGAGACTTCAGATTACAAGAGAAATAAATATAAATGAAATATTCTATATATACGCAAAATGTATACAAAAGTACAAATAAAAAGTACAAAAAAAGGTGCTAGGGAACTAAGAACATACTACACATACTATGATGTTGCACATGGTATTATTTTTCAGAATCAGAATACTTTATTAATCCCCGGGGGAAATTGGGTTCATTACCGTGGCTCCAAGTCACCAAAATACAAAAATAAACTTAATAATAAGATAATATATACAAAAATATGAATAAAACTATTATTTCAATAACTATACAGGTAAAAGTGTATTGTTGCAAGGTAAGATATTTTGTTTTGATCAGGTTAATTATAAAGTCTGATGGACACAAATAGGAAGGATTTCCTGTGTCGATCTGTGTTAAACGAGTCTGCGACTGAACATACTCCTGTATCTGTCCAGAACATCATGAAGCAGGTGGATGTTGTCTTAGTTGGACGGTAGCTTAGACAACATCCTACTTTCTGAGACTACAGTCAGAGAGTCCAGCTCCATCACTACAACATCACCGTCCTTATGGATGAGTTTGTTCAGTCTGTTAGCATCAGCTACCTTCAGTCCAGTGCCCCAGCATGCAAGAGCAAAAAAAACTACAACAGACTCGTAGAACATCTTCAGCAACATACATATTGTTATTATTGTGAAATGTTTGTACTGTATATTCAAAGCAAACGCTGGTATCAAACCCATTTTTGTTCTCTGAGATGCCCCTGAAGATCTTCAACCACAAAACACACGTCTTCTGATACTGAAAGCCAACAGAGTCCTGACTCATTTTAGATCAGACTCACAGCGATAAAATAATACGTTTATACCGATCGAAAATGTCCCTTAAGTCCGTTTCCATTCCGCCAACAGACTGGGACGCTGTTGTACTGGTAAAAAGGGTTAAGCACTTATATAGATTTGAATTCTTGTGCTACAGGTATACACTCCGACCCAGACACAGCTACAAACAATGTTTGTGGCATAAAGTGGCATAGTGGGAGATCTTACACATATCCAGTACTATAAATTATTAACATAATATGGCATCTTTAAACAGTGTAAATGTTGTATGCAGCTCAAATGGCTGAGTGATGCTGCATGTAAAGTACAAGGACAGTCAGAGTCAGAGTCTCTATAGGTTTAAACGATGATGTATTACAAACAGCTAATCTGTAATTGGCCTCGTAGCCAGAAACTACTTTTAGTGCTGCTGTTATACAAAATGATTCTGACCAATTAGAATTGCGACCTCAACAGCACTATGGCACAAAGTGGTTCTAAATTTTTTTTCTTTTTTTTAGGCCACAAAGTCTTCACTTTGATTTTTGTTATGAAAAATTCATATAAAGTGTGACTGGGACATCTCTCATTTGCCTCGTACCTGGAACCACTTTCTGAGCTGCTGTTTTAAAAAATTATTCTGACCAATCAGAATCGAGATCTCAACAGTGCTATGGTATAAAGTGGTTTTAAAGGAGCGTCTCCCATTTGCCTCGTAGCCGGAACTACTTTCAGAGTTTCTGACCAATCGGAATCAAGTATTCATTATCACCGTGCTCTACAATGTACTGTATATGATGTATAGGTCCTGTTCTAGCACAAGCGCTTATTTAACCTATGCGAACATAGTCGTCTCCAGAGGAAAGAGACGCTGAGTCAGGAAACTTCTCTTGACTCTTAGCGCACTATGTAAAATATTCTTCTTTGTAAGCACTCATGTTTCATTTTCCAAATATCTTTTTTTAACACTGTGCCCACATGGAGACTGTATTCAAGAGCCTATCAAAACAAGGACTCGGTTCTGTAACCTATTCTACATCACTGCCTCTTCAACAGCTGTTTCATAATTGGTCTGCAGGCGTATAATACACTTTTATAATTTCGGAGACATGCTGTTGGTTTTTGTGCACACTTCAGTTTTTGCTTTTTTTTCTCTCTGCTCTCTCAGTCACTTCACTGGCGTAGCTTGAGGTAAAGAGAGAAAATGTTTGGGGGGTTGGGTTACCCACAATTCTGTGCTTCAAGCCACTTTGTGTGAGGTTCAGTCATAACGTTTAGACTTTCTGTGGCTGAGTAAGGTCGTTTTGTCTGCTTCCTTGTTTGTTTTAGCTAATCTACATTCAGCTCGAAACTACATTCCAACATGAATGTTATATAAATATTTCATACTGAAGAGGCCACTTGTGAGGGAAATCAAAATAAAAGCGGCCACTGTTTTACCGCTTCAACAAGTTTTCACCGTGTTTCTTTCTCTACAGCTGACCGGGGAGCCATTTTCACTGATTAGTTCAGGATTCTTGGCACTTAGTGCATTCTGTCAGCTTGCACAAGCCGATATAACAATTGTCTGCTTAGTAATAATGCTACATTAAAGAATTTCCCTTGTGCTGCTTCATTAACAAAAATAACATAAATTATTGAGTGTATGGTTTAATACTACTACTACTACTACTACTACTACTAATACTACTAATTATTATTATTATTATTATTATTATTATTATTATTATTATAAAAAAAAGACAAAAAGTTATCAACATGATCACGTTATTACATGAAAATACTACAACCGCACACCACATCGTGTTCCAACACTATTTACTCAAAACCTTTCTGTTTAGTCGTCAACTTCAAAAAAAAAAAAAAACCTTAAGCTTTTATCCTAACAAAAAAGTTAAGCTTCTGCTAAGCCTACATTTATCGATCTTTTCACTACTTCACTTCTCATGACTTTGTGCCTACAGACTCCACCTGACACTTTCACATATTTCTATTCTTCTCACAGAGGCACCGAGCCAAGCGAGTGAGACATGTTTGTAGCGAGGAAGCAGAAGGGCCTGCAGGTATACAAATACAGTGAAACTTAAAAAAAAAAAAGAACACTTCACTCTATCACCTTCACACATCTCATCTCACCTGCATCCCACCTGCTACACACCTCTGCATAGAGAGAAAGAAGAAAAGGAAATGTGCGGTGGAACCAGACACACGGGTCTCATTGCTCTTCGCCTGGGCTCCTGGCTACTAGATCTGAGATCGGAGCTGAAACATATCACTTCATTAACTGCTGCAAAAGCCTTTGTTCAAGCCATAATTTAAATATTTGACTAGAGCTTATAAAGATTAAGGGAGTGTTTGCATAGCTGTTGTTTTTTTTTAATGGACGCTAGCATCACAGAAGACTTTGTGGATTAAATCGCCTTGACCTTCATGACAACTTGGGCGCGTATTTATATTTTAATCACGTTTGATTAGCACCTTATCTCAGTTTTAGCTGCTAGTTGGATGTAGTAGCTCAGTGGTTAAGGTGTTGGGCTACTGATCAGAAGGTCATAGGTTTGAGTCCCAGGTCCACCACGCTGCCACTGCTGGGCCCCTGAATTAAATTGAATTGAACTCGTCACAGATATTTCACTTTTCATTACATTACACTTGTCGTTTCAAACTGTACGATAAAAAGTTCGACGTATTTGTTGTTTTAAAAATTGATTTAAAAATTGTAATCAGTGGCAAATTCCATGTCATTGTGGTAACAGCACCTCACCACCATCACACCAACCAAAATGGATTCAGATTCATATAATTTGTATTTCTTTCATTTAATTCATCATATCATCTAGAATTGTACTCAGACATCGCTTTAAGATTGTTTGTTTAATATTATGGTGTAAAACGTTTTATGGTGTATTATGGTGTAAAATGCTTTATCGAGTATTACTTCCTGTCACAAAAGCATAATCGGGGACAAAGGATGCTAATCAGCTACGGCTAGAAGCCTCGGTTACGTTACATCTGTTGCACGACACGTAGCAATGTTTATTCTCGTCAAATCAACCTTTGGTACTGTGAATCATCAAAACTAATTTAAATTTCATGGTATTCAGGTCAGGGATTGTGAGTCCAGGTGTTTTTAGTTTTCCTGCTTATTTTGGAGTTGATTTCCTTTCTTGTAATGAACGATAACAATCTATTGTGGTCGTTGCTGATTTTCTAGTCTGACTCTGTGCTATTTGTGCATGAATTTGTTAACTATGACAAACCAGGCATCTTAATTAACCACAGTCACAAAGCTAAAACCACACACACACACATACACACAAGTTACTAGAATCCATTTCCTCTCAAGGCTATTTTGAGAAACTAGTTCTACAACGTTAGCAATATTTTTTGGGTTTGTTTTGTTCAGATTTGCTGCACAGCTCATGTATGCTATAGGGCACAATGTATTTCCTGGAAAAATCAGTGAGCTGATAGCTGTAACAGGATATGCAGGAGATGAAGGTTTACATTTCAGAAGACGCCAGATCAAAACTGAAGCATCCTGTGAACACTGAAGTCAGTCTTACTGTAAAACAGATGAAAAGTCCAATCGCTTATGATAGCGTCACATTCCGTACCGCTAACCTCAAGCGTTCACCAAAACTTCTTACCAAGGATTAATGATATAATACATCCGAGAAACCGAATTACATCGTGTCTTCTCAGGAATTCTTTAGAAAAGTACAGATTGGCTGTAAAACTGGCGTTAATTCAGCTTCAGACCTTCAGAAAAAAAAAGGATTTCAGGAAATAAGCAGGATTGCATTTGTGTTCTGGCTGTTTTAAGGGCTTTAATACTATGAGATCCTTATTGAGGTGATAGTTACTATCAAACAAAAAAAGAAATATTGCCTCAAAATGAAGCCTTTTCTCGGATAATGCCGTCGTTCTAGATCATAAATGTCAAAACCTTTACTAGTAATTGCACATATGATTAGAAAGGATTAGAATATTACTTTAATTAGGGTTCATTGCACCATTTCTTAAGTGTCAAGTAGCCTCTATATTGAAAATAATACTCTCTTTCTCTCGGTCTAGGGTCATGGTGTCCAGAATTATAGAATTAATGGATATTTTTAATATTTTTATGTTTCTAAAGAACATTATGTGTCTGGTCAATGAAGACCCAATTAAAATAATTGCACTCGCAGGAATATACGGAAAGTTGTGAATGTATTAAGCAAAGGCTGTAAAGAAAGCTGTGTTTTTTCCACTTTTGTTTGACGCTAGGTAATCCAGTATCCATGTAATACCTTAAACATATTTATTTCGCCCCAGTTTTTCCCACTGGCTAACTCAAGCAGTTTGGGCTGAAAGAAAAAAAAAAACAACTAACTGTTAAAAATCTCCAACATTCCCCAGCACTAAAAACCTAATCACTTTTTTCTTGGAAACAGCAGGGCCTTTTGAGAACAAACCGTAACTGCCCCCTGTGGTGAGCCTACGCTAGCACTACACAGAGCCGCCCTGTGTATTCAGCACCTTTGCCGTAATACGCCTCACTATTTACACTAATCTGGCTTAGCGGCAAGCCCAAAGATCCAAACAGTGCAGCCTCAAAGCACAGAAAGCTGCTTCATTAAAGTTACAAATCCTTTACTTTTAGCAAACCTGTGACCCAGTGGTCACATCGTCCCTTACTCCTCCTCCTCTGTCTTGCTCTACCTGCACCGTGTGAACGACATGGCCCTAATTTGCAGGTGACCTCCACGCTCGCGTTATCCCAGCAAGGACAAACAGGAAAAACAAATCCCCAAAGAGCGAGGGATTATCTGGGGGGAGAATCGCGCAGAGCCAGGCTAGTCCTCTCAGCCCAGGAAGTCAGCACTCGCTACTGTTTTTAAACAACGATCAAGCTGAACTTCCTGCCGAGACAGGAAGTCAACCATATATCATGTATAAACAGCAGAGGCCCGGGCTGCTACAGATTTCTGATAATCGCTCGGGTCAACACACACACACACACACACACACACATACACAAAATAAATAATATGAGATGTGGGAAAACGGCATAATCTGTCAATCTGGGTTTGGGTTCCGGTTTGTTTTTTTGCACTCGGTGACCTCTGGATGCAGCTAATATGCTGAACAGCTGCTTGTATTCTACAGTAAAACATTTAGGATGAAATTTAATGCTATAGAACAATAAACAATAGGATTCGAAGCAGGTGTTGATATTCGGCTGTAATTTATCTCCACTTTCTCAAAGCACACAGCACAAGCATCTTATACCAAAACACCAATGTCCCTCAGGATCAGTTGAGGAATTACTGAGTAATCCTGTGATGCGTGCTACAGAAACTAGCGTGCTCAGGTCCTTGGATAAGGAATGCTGGGTACTTGATAAGTGACTTTAAAATAAATGTAGCAGATTTTATTATGGCTTTATTATGAAGAATCTTTGTATCAGTAAACACTCAGACTGGAATGTATGGATCAGCATCCCGGACGTGTGTGTGTGTGTGTGTGGTTTTCCCATCATGTCTCTCTACGCTGACAAAGGGGGAGTTTCTCAGGGTGGTGTCAAGTAAATAGACATTTGTACATAAATAAATCGGAGTAAGTTGGAGCACGTTTTAATGAAGAGAAAAGAAAAACCTTTAATTATCCACTGAAGCATTAAAACTAATAAGGTGAAATTAATAAGCTGATCTATATTACACACACACACACACAAACTCCATGGCTTGGTTAAAAATACAAGGATAAATGACCAGCTTATTATTAGTCTTAGATGTTGTTGCTATGGTTACGTAACGGTACAGGAAAACGATTCTGACCAATCAGAATGAAGAACTACAAAGCGTGCTAAAGTGATTGAGTGCTAATGTAAATGTAAAGAGAAGTACCAGAGGCCACCGAGTCTTCATGTCAAGTCTTGTTAGATTTAGAATGAATTAGTCTGACTCTAGTGGGAGTGAAGCATCTCTGGTCGCCGTGTGACAGCGTGGAACACGTTCCCATAGCGCTGCTCCTTCCGCTGCCTGGGCCAAACCACTCTGCCAGGTTTGCTTACCGAATATATAGTTAATGACTGAGTGGCTTGCAAAAGTCAGAGGGTATGAAACCACAACCACAAGAAACAGCATACCACTTTTCCAAAACACACACACATGCACACACACACACACACACTCACACACACAGCCACAGTATGACGAAGCGCTCGGCTGGACAGGAGCCAGAAGCTTCTCCCTCGTCCGGCAACCATCCATGATCCCATAGGTCTGTGTTTGGTTTTTCACTCAGGCTTTATTTGACATGTAGTGATAGAATATCACAGCGCATACCCTTTGTCCACTTCCACACAACTGTACAAGGCCACTCTCTCTCTCTTTCTCTCTATCTCTCTCTCTCTATCTCTCTCTCTCATTTTCCTAGAGAAAAATTCGGCTCTAGGAAGCAGAATGACCCTTGGACTCTTCTCAAAGTACACGTGCTAAAAAAATATGTAATTACCACCCATCAACATGCTTTTTATACATCAGCATGGCGTTTTATTTATAAGGACCAGAAAACTGACATACATGTGTTGTTGTTGTTTTTCTGAGTAATATGATCGTGTGAAAAACACGCCAAGATTCATTTCAACATGTCGGGTCCTAAAACTCTGAAGTCATGTGAACGAATAAAAAGCGCATGGAAGAATCAGAATTACGGGGAAATCCACGTAATACAAAATACATTAAAAAAGAGAGAGAGAAAAAGAGAGAGAGAGAGAGAGAGAGAGAGAGAGAGAAAAGAATGTGGAATAGAATGAAATGAATCATGTGACTCAAATGAATTTGAATCAGTGAATCGTTTATTTGAAAAAATCAAATGTGAAAATAATAAATAAATGTAAACAAATGAAAATGAAAACAAAAGTGTATCTAATATGGGCTAAAAAATGAAAATAAATAAATAAATAAAAAGAACAATGAAACAATAATTACATGTAAAAAATAACAAAGTTATACACATATGGTTAACACATAAGATAGATAGATAGATAGATAGATAGATAGATAGATAGATAGATAGATAGATAGATAGATAGATAGATAGATAGAATACACTGTCCCATAGACTCTTTGTGAAATTCGTTGAAAAATCAGACACACTACACATGAAAAATCTGAAATATACAAACGATAAACTCATGTGATTATATTTCTGCTGCTCGTATGATCCTCCTCAACAGTAAGACCATACGAAGTAAGACACTGGCGTGACAAGTATGTGTTCTGTATGTGTTCGTCAGAGGTGAGGGAAAAGAGATGCAGATTAAATTTGCGCGAGAGTCAAGAGGTTAAACTCAGGTTAAAAGCGGCAGCTCAGATAACCTCCCGTCTCCATCAGATAGGAAGTACGAGGTTTGGTTACCAGACACATTAAACAGGGCTAGGTTCTCTTCGGTGTCTACAACACATCAACATTGAGGATGGACAGAGCTACACTGCGTTGCTGGAGGACTGCGATGATGTCACTGAAGAGCAGCTGAGTCAGAAAAGTGCTGAAACTGGAGACTCCTTCCTTAAACCTAAAAACATGTCCTCACTGAAACATACAAATATTCTACATGTTTTAATCAGCATGTGGAACGTCTACTATATATACACCTTCTGACCAATCAGTTAGAATAGCAAGACACTCTGTCATTAAAGCCAGGGCTTTTCTCAATTAACAGTTATTGCCATTCTAAACCCTGCTCTTAATCCCAGGTTATCATCATTCAAAACCCTGCTCTTAATTCCAGGTTATCATCATTCAAAACTCTGCTCTTAATCCCAGGTTATCATCATTCAAAACCCTGCTCTTAATCCCGGGTTATAGTCCTTCTGGGTTATCGCCATTTTAACCCCGCACTTAATCCTGGCTTATTGCCGTTTTAACCCTGCTTTTAATCCCGGGTTATACGCCGTTTTAACCCTGCTCTTAATCCCAGGTTATACGCCGTTTTAACCCTGCTCTTTATCCCAGGTTATTGCCGTTCTAAACGTGCTTTTAATCCCGGGTTATTCTCATTTTAAACTCTGCACTTAATCCCGGGTTATCGTCGTTCTAAACAACACTCTTAATCCTGGATTATCGTCGTTCTAAACCCTGCTCTCAATCCCAGGTTAAGGTTGTTAAGGCTAGTTGCTTAGCAACAGATGCCCAATCAAAAACTGAAACCTCATCACGTAAAAACCAGGATGTATAAAAGTGGCTCTGTACATAGAGTCACGTGGCAAAACACAGAACATTACCGACGAGCAACGGGAAAATACACTTGTATGACACTAAAGAAAATAGCGGAAGCTTTATGTCAATGAAGGAACGTCGGATCAACTACACGACAAACTTAAAAAGAGCAAAGAATATTAAAAAGCTGTGAAAGATAAAGAAACAATACCTGCTTGGGCCCAGAATGACAGACCTGAACGTGATATAAGCCATTATATAAAGCGATCACACACTGTATTAATCCAATCACAGTTGATGATTTGCATATATGCAAATAAGGAGGTTGCAAAAGGGTTGAGGAATGTACTGTGTGAAATGTCAGATTATTAAGAGCCAGGATTAACTGTTAACCCCGGGTAAATTATGAGCAGTGTGAAGCTTCAAACAACCCAGAATTCTTTATCTGGGGCTCACTAGGACCCAGCGAAATCATTTCATGCATGAAGAACCTTTATAGATTCAGGACACAAACTAGGATTTAAATAGCAAATCTTCTAGGCTAGTGTATAATATATGAACAGTCTTTTCTTCCTTCTTTTAAACTCTTATTGTCCATGTCTTGTTACCACGCTCACTATTTGGACTTCCAAATTCTCAGCGAATAATTTCATGCTTATATATAAATTCTATTCACTATATTATGACTCATGCTTATGCTCTATAGCATGAAATGCAAAAGCTTGCTCTTGTTGCCAGATTTGCGTCTTTCCCACGGGAATCGAAGACCTTTGAAACTTTTCCTATTATTTTTGGAGTGTGTTTGATGTTTATGTAATCCCTCTCATCCATTAATTGTATACTGGAGTACTAAAACATCCATTCAGCATTTAACCAGAATTTATTTACTTGCTGGAGTATAAAATATTTGCACCATTGTACGTACACTAAAGTGTATCAAAAGTTCTATAAATAATTTTTTTTTACGCCACAGCAGGTTACAAAGATGTTTACAGCCGCTCCGTAAAAAGAGAACGTTCTATACTGATACTTTATTAGAAGATTGATGCCCAACAGTGCACAGGCTTTAGAGAAGGTCAGGTTTACATCAAATAAAAGCTTGTAGATTCGGTACAAAATGTAAAAGAACACGAGCAGGAGTACACACACACACACACACACAGAAAAATACACACATTGCACGTACTGTACGTACGTCCCCTAGGACGATCAGCGTCCTTGTCTCATGACCTTTTTCGAATTTGGTGTGTGCACGTTAGAGGATTACTGGACCATATGGCGGTTATTGAGGAACAATGCCTCACCTGTCCAAGGCGTCCACATGCACACACGGAACAAGGCGTAGTGAAAAGCTGAAAATAGAACACGGTGTAACCGTGAGCCTGCTGACCCAAATATACAACACTGAGCCCTCAGGTCATCAGATTTAATCAGAAAAGGAATATTTGGCAAAGAATGATCAATTTTAAAAGCACAAAGGTGATATTTAATACTCTGACTGACAGCTGTTTCATGTTAAACCATCACCAGGGCCTGTAATAAATCACTCGTCAATTTGCTTCAAAAAAAAAGGAATGTAATATCGAAGCAGGCGTGTGATTACAGCATTGGTCTTAGATGTCATAAAAATGGAAAACGAAGCTGAATGACTCAAGTTAGTCACCCATCAAAGGTTCGCAGTGGTCGTGCCACCCAGCGCGGTGATCTCGACGGGCATCGACTCCACCCGGAGAATGGGCACAGCGTCCGCACACTGCGTCACGCCCCGTGGCACATGTGTACACCATGTGCATAAGCCAAACACAGGATGCTTTCCAGGAACGTTCTCTTGCTCACACTCGACTCACCCTCTCCTTTTCTCTCTCTCTCTCTTTCTCTCTCCCCTTTTCTCTCTCTCTCTTCTTCTCTCTCTCTCATTTTTATGTGCATTTTTACACAGCTGAAATAAAACCCAGTGAGAGCATTGTTCACTCAGGTGAGCCTGCTTCACCAACTATATATGTACGACCCCAGCATGTATTTTTAATAAGGAGAAATATTCGCAGCAGCTCTTGCTGCTGCTGCCCTTTCCTTAGCCGGCCTTGTCACTTTGGGTAAAAGATTTCCAGGTGATGTTCATGCCGATGAACGAAGCTGTTCACTAAATCTGGACTCGGCACGCAGAACTGTGTATAACACTGTGTATTTAAGAATTAAATGAATTCGTGGAGCACTATAAATGTCAGTTTCTTAGTTAGTTTGGTATTATATTTGTGTGTGTGTGTGTGTGTGTGTGTGTGTGTGTGTGTGTGTGTTTGATTCCTGCAAATGTCAGAATTACTGAAGAAAATAACACTGTAAGCACAAGCATGGGGGAAAATAGCTTTAAATTGCCCACTTAGTGAGGGATTTAAGCAGAAATCTTTTTCCTGAATGAAACTTTACTTCTGGTATCTGCCAATATGAAGAGAAAGATAAATGAAGCAGCAGAACTCTTATCTACATTGTGGTCTGGACACCACAAAGAGCAAGTTGGAGAAAAGAAGGTAACCGCAGGAGACTGTTAAAATATAGAGTAGCCAGAGTCCCGGATTCAGCCATCTACCGTCTGGCCACTGCCGATTCCGTGACTGCCTGATCATTCCTATCACGTCACACTTTTAATAAATCATACCACAGCAGTGAGATCGATTCAGAGGTCCAGTATAAATAAAGCTGTGGCTCTCTGAGATCTCTGGTGCTCAGAAATCAGCCCTCTCGCTCACCGATCCACCATCTCCCGCTAACACTGCTCTTCATTGTTCCAGGGATATTAAAGCCCAACGATGAAGGTGCACCCTCGCCATCTATACCCTCTCGTAAATATTTCGGCACGAAGGCAGAGCTTTATTCGGGCGCTCTGTGCTTTAAAAGCGCTGAGGAAAAATAAAGCCATGGCTTAAGTGCGGGTGCAGGATTCATCAGCTTCCAGAGCTATTTCCAAACTTTTAAAGACTGAAAAAGAAAGGGGAAAGGTGTAGACGCCTAGCCAACTTCTGATTGGATATGGAAAGCTTCCTGGAAAGCAATTCACTCATGACAGTCCAGGACCTTTTTTCTTTTTTTTTAATTACTTTTCTGTGGGCTTGAGTTTGATCTCGAGAGACATTCAGAGTGCTTCATTTTTATTCCTACTGCACTTCATTTCCTTCTCATACAACAAGCAGCTGATGGGAATAAATGCAGAAACGTTACGAGGTGGTTTGTTCGGATGCACGTTGCTTCATGCATGTCATAAATTCCTCAGGTGTATTAATGACAAGCTTCATCACAGCTATGAAATGACTCCCGATGCAAGAACCCACAGTGCAGGTTCTTCATGATTTCAATAATACACACCACATGGAAGCAGCACAGCAATCTCAAAAGATTTGTATAAATGAGGATGAGGTTCCCTTTTGAGTCTGGTTCCTCAAAAGGTTTCCTCAAGGTTTCTTCCTCTTCCATGTTTTTTCCTCACCACAGTCACCTCAGGCTTGTTCATTAGTGAAGTCTAATATTAATCTTGATTAATCTTGAATTAAACTTTTGTATAATAAACTTTTTGAACTATATTTCTAATGTTCTGTAAAGCTGCTTTGAAACAATATCCATTGTTAAAAGCACTATACAAATACAATTTCATTGAATTTTTAATTGGATAAAAATTATATTAACATAAAAGTACTGCTACAAAAATATTTCTTATATTTATTTGGAGCATCAGAAGAAATTTTACAAGGTGAATTTTGTTCCATATTTTTATACAAGTTAAAAGACTAGAAACTTCTTTTTAGTCTAGAAACAACAGTAGACAAAATGATAAATTATTTAAGTGGGAAGCAAGCAACGTGATAAAGTTCAGTGAACTTAAGCAGAAATCAGAAGCAAATCAGAAGCAAAACAGTTTTGCAACCAACAGGAGTAAAGAAAGGCAGTATGGTTAATTTTCTTTCCCCGCAAACTACCTATATATTCACTTTATTCTGCTGCTATGAGCTTGAAGTGTTTAATTTACTCAAATCATTTCTATTTTAATACACAGAAATGCTAAAAAGCAAAAACATTCTCTTTCTATAGACAAAACATTATACGATATATTGCTATGTGTAAAATGTTTATTGAAAAAAGTGTTATATTCAAAGTTAAAATGAACAATTTCTATCCAAAGACTTATTTTTGAATACGTGTTCTAGCTACTGTATCACTGTATTTTTATATGTACTATCCTGATTTTATTTTAATTACATCTTTATGGGCTAGAGTTTGGTCTCGAGAGACATTCAGAGTGCTTCAGTATTATTCCTATTGCACTTCATTTCCTTCTCAACCAACAAGCAGTCTGTGGGACTAAATGCAGAAATGTTACGAGGTGGTTTGTTCAGTTGCACATTGCTTCATGCATGTTCCTCAGGTGTATTAGTGACAAGCTTCATCATAGCTATGAAATGACTCTCTATGCACGAACCCACAGTGATGATTACAATAATACACACCACACGGAAGCAGCAGAGAAATCTCAAAAGAGAGCCACTCAGACTCTTTGTATAAATGAGGATAAGGTTCCCTTTTGTGTCTGGTTCCTCTCAAGGTTTCTTCCTCTTCCATCTAAGGGAGTTTTTTCCTCACCACAGCCACCTCAGTCACCTCAGGCTCGTTCATTAGGCATAAATACAAACACATTTAAATATAAGTCTAATAATAATCTTGATTAATCTTGAATTAAACTTTTGTATAATATCAAACTTTTTGTACTATATTTCTGTTGTTCTGTAAAGCTGCTTTGAAACAATATCTATTGTTAAAAGCGCTATACAAATAAAAATTCATTGAATTTTGAATTGAATAAAAATTATATTATCATAAAAGTACTGCTACAAAATGATTTATTATATTTATCTGAGGCATCATAAGAAATTTTACAAGGTGAATTGTTCCATATTTTTTACAAGTTAAAAGATACAATATTTGCAATATACACATCATAAAATGCGATATTGAATCGTGTAGAATATTATCTTAATTTGAATCACCTTTTTGTACATTTTGTATATATAGCATACAGTATTTCATTTATATTTATTTCTCTTGTAATCTGAAGCCATCTCTGGCAGAAAGAAATTCGTTCATGATTAATAAAGTTCTATCTTATCTTATCTTATCTTATCTTATCTTATCTTATCTTATCTTATCTTATCCTATCTTATCTTATCTTACCTCACCTTACCTTACCTTGTGTAGATTTCACACTAGCGTTGCAATACCAATGAAACCATGCCAACCAACAGCATCTTTTTTGTCAGCACTGTTTCTGCTAAAGATGCTGCTAATGTTTGTTACAGTCAGTGTTGTGCTAGTTACTAAGAAATAGTAACTAGTTACAGTTACTAGTTACTTCATTCAAAAAGTAACTCAATTACTTTGTTGATTACTTACACCAAAACGCATTACTGTTAAAAGTAACTTTCTAGTTACTTTTTTAAAGAAATAATGAGCATAGTTCCACTTTGAGAAACTCGTCTTGCTCTCGCCTTGACTCGCCGTTACTGCCGCGCTTACTTGAATAAACGGAAACACGCCCACAGTGCGGCGTCTTCGTGTTTACAGGTTGGCATCCATCAATCCTACAATGCGTTGCGGCTGTAAACAGGTTAGTCTGTAGGCTACACTTCAGCCAAAATGAATTCATTTAAAAAAGTAACGGACAAATGCACCGTATGGTAACGGTAACGGAGTTACTTTACTTAAAAAGCCATACGTTAGAGTATTAGTTACTGTCAAAAGTAACTGCATTACAGTAACGCATTACAGCCCAACACTGGTTACAGTATATAATTCTAAACTCAATTCCATGTAACTTGATCCCAGGGTAAGTTTTACAGATATAATAATTACTGTAGGTGGTGTAAAGTTTTTACATACTGCCCGAGCCTGTGGTTTGGGATGAGACTCATATCTGTCAGGCTTTTTAGAAGATTTGCATAACTTTTCTATCTTTGACATCGTCTAGTCAAAAACATGTTTCCATTAGCTGATATTCCACCGTCTCTATAATAATATTACACTGTCTAAGTGTTGTACAATATCTACACTTGCCTTGAGTTTCATGTGAATGTGGCGTGCGCGCGTGTGTGTGTGTGTGTGTGTGTGTGTGTGCGTGTGTCTATGGCTTTTAATATCCTAAGAAAAGGTCCTGAGGTTAATTCTAGGTGTTGTGTTATTTAGCTACAGTAACTTGCAAATTAATGGAAATAACCCACAAAGATAAAATAACGTGTGTGTGTGTGTGGGAAGTGTATGATGATGGATTATAGCACTGTCTCTCTAGTTCCTCTTTGCTGTTGTCACACTGTTAATGTGTTCATCAAACGAGACATATTTGGAGATCAAAATTTATTGCTTAAGTCTTGTACCTCAAACCATGCATAGGGTTGGAGGCGTGGCCTAGAGATTGAAATAAAATAAAAAAAAGTTTACATCAGAAATCATTAGGATGTGTAACTGCAAATGTATTTATTTATTAATTTATTTACTTCTTTGTTTATTTAGTCTGCTATATTTTTTAAGAATAAATGAATGATTTTTCCAAAAAGGAATCTGATTAATATTTTGTATTTTGTCATTTTTTTTGTATTTGTATTTTAAATTGCATTTTTTTATTCTTTACTTTATGCAAGTCATTTTTAAAATTATAAAATGTCAAAATACCTGCTGAAATTGCTGAAATTCAGATCCAACACAATCAAATTTCAACACAACTGAAAAATGCTCTTCATCTCCAAACACAAACTTTTAAACAAGAGCTTTCTATAAAATTCAAAATTTTAAATTCTTAACCCTTTCCCTGATGAACCTTTACACACTCTCAGTACTCCCTTAAAGGTGGGGTCTCCGATTTTTGAGAAATGCTCAGGAAAACTAAGTCGGGCCGAATAATAAACAAAAATCTAAACAAACGTGTAGCCAATGAGCAGAAAGTGGCGTGTCTTGTCAATATGCGGCGGAGAGAGTGTTCAGTGCGCATGTGTGACATTAGCAGAAAGCGGTTTTAACATTGACATGGAGGATAAAAACAAAGAAAGAAAGCGAAGAAAGGCTTACGATAAGGTAAGAAGTAGGACGTGTTAATATAGGATCAGCTTTCCAGCGCTCGAGAGAACTGAAGGAGCAGGAAATTGGCACATATTCACAGATTGGAGTTTCCCGAGTCAATAACTCCTGAGCTAAACGCTGTTTTGCTTTGTTACACAGAACTAATATATGCCTTTGTCCTTTACATGATTATGCTTGTGTGTCATTTTTGCTTGTTTGTTTATCTGCAATCGTATTGTTCTTCCCTTCAGCTATGATAAAGACACATTTCTTTCCATTAGTTGCCTGGGTTACGTATGTATGTGTGGGCGGAGCTATGAATACAGGGGTGGGACCCATTTGGGTTAGGGGCGTGTTTGTTTTGGTGATTTCAAATGTCAACATTGGCTTTCAAACAACGGAGACCCCACCTTTAATCAGTTTCCTTCCAGGAGGCCCCGATTAAGCTCTTTTATTTTCCCTGCACTACTCACTGCTTCATTATGTGAATTAAGTAACAAAACAAAAATGAATTTGTCAGTCCATTTATTCACAGTTGACCTAGAAACAAATTTCAAGAGTTAAAATAAATTACAAATACTTAGATTATTTACCTTAGATGTCCAAAATTTAAACTGGTTGTATAGTTTATGCATGAATTATATATATATATATATATATATATATATATATATATATATATATATATATATATATATATATATGTTTACTGTATACATATATTTAAATATATTTATACATTTATTGAATTTTTTCTATTTACATATTTAAAAATGTAATTAATTCCTCAAAGTAATTTAAAATCATTTTCTTTTGTGCGAGCTTCTTAGCAGTAATGCATGCACACACACACACTCACACAGCCTGTGACACAGGTATGGAGCAGAGGATGTGTGTGAGTGTGTGCATGTGTAAGTGAGTGTGTGTGGGTGTGAGTGTGAATGTGAGTGATTGTGAGTGTGTGTGTGAACCTGCAGGAGTCTGAATACCTGTCTGAATATGTATATACTACACACACCCACACAGGTATAAAGCAGAATATATGTGTGTGTGTGTGTGTGTGTGTATGTAGTATAGATGTATTCAGACAGTAGAACTGCAGGTTTTGTCTATACCATGTCTGAAATATATAGCGCAAGAGCTGGACTGATTTCGCAGAATAAAAAAAAAAAACACAAGCTGACGGTCCCACATCCCTATTGTTCTAAATAAATAAGCGACTGGCTAGACGGTGGCGAGATAAAAATATTCCTCACTCTCATCTTTCCACTGGAATACTCAGCACGAAGACCTGCTTGCCACTCGGCTGGAGACCCGAAGCGTCTCCTCCAGTTCAAAATTGCAATCTAGCACTTTAGAGAAAGTTAAAGTAACACGCTGCGTGTGGTGGAATGCGACGTGTAAATCGACAGCTTACACCACACGTGTGTTTTTTCTCTCGCTGACACATTCGGGACAGTCACCTGTTAAACGTGAAGTTGCACCTCGTCTTAGCCTGATTTCATTTGCAAATGAAACAGCGAGGGTCCACTGGGCATTCTGGCTTAAAAAAAAAAGATCAAACGCAGTATACTTCTCTTAAACTTCTTCAACTACATATTATTTCGAGACCTACTTACTTGCTTAATATTGATTTCTCACCAAAGCATCGCTAAGTGGTTCGCCTTCAATTTATTTATTGATTTATGGTTTTTAAACAGCTTCTGAAGCACCATCTATATATTTTTTTTAAAACTGGCCCGAATCCATATCAGCATCCTGTCTATTGTTTCCACCTCTGTTCTCACAGCTTTGCCCCCCAGCCTCATGGCCAGCTGACGTGGCAGTGCTGGTAAACACTCACCTGGCTCTTTCTCTGAGCTCTTTCTCTTCCATAAAGTCCCATGTTTTTTTAGCTTCCTCGCGGTCCTGTAGTCTGAAATATATCTCGGTCGGTGCCGCGTTGTGCGTGATACACTCGTACAGGGTCGAAAGCTTGGGCTCGTTTTCTGGTGGGACGTTCATGAAGACGTAAATATTTGGTTGAATTTAGCTACTAATGATGATGATGATGATGATGATGATAGATTTGTATTAACATATTTGTTATGTAGGTAACGAGGCACTCAGGGGTGTGATGTGATCAGAAAAGAATCAACACTGCTTTGCTGTCAGTTGTTATGTTCACATACACACACACACTCGCACACACACACACACACACACACACACACACACACATTTACACACACACACACACTCACATGCACCCACTCGCACACACACTCACTCGCACACACACATATGCATTCGCCCACACACACACACACACACACACACACACATTTACACACACACACTCACACACACATGCACACACCCACCCACTCGCACACACACACTCACTCGCACACACACACACACATGCATTCGCCCACACACACACACGCACACACATTTACACACACACACACACACATGCACACACACCCACTCGCACACACACATACACACAAACACACACACCCATTCGCACACACACATGCACACACATTTACACACACAACCACCCACCCAATTGCACACAAACACTCACTTGCACACACACATACGCATTCGCACACACACACACACACATTTACACACACACACGCACTCCCCCACAAACGCACAACAGACACACACTCACACTCTCTACTCCAGGAAAACACAGAGCTGCAAGAAACAATGCAGAACTAAGGACCAAGTCAACAGAAATCTAACGATTTAAAGCGTTTTCCAGTTAAACTGTGTGTCGAGTTGTGTTTGTCCGGTGAGAGCTCTCATTTCAGAATGCATAACTTTACTCCCTGTTACTTCCAGCATCCTTCAAACTAACATCCCTCACTTTTGGATTCTTAAACTGCCAGACGAAAAGGGCTCGAGTTGAGAAATAGCCTGAATTTGTTATTTAGTGCACTGAGTTAATTAGATGATCAGGACCATGGTGTCATGGCAGAAATAATTATAAAGGTCAAAACACTTGTGTAATAGGTTGATGGTAAAAAGGCACTTTCTCTGGCTTCATATGCAGCCTGTTAATGACCAGATGGGAGCCATCTGTGATCTGTGACACCGCAATACGTACGTTTTCACACTTCTATCATCGACGATGAAGAAGAAGCTTTAGTGAAGATGTAATCAGGTCTCTCTACATTGCGTCCCGAATCGTGATACGGAAATACTAGCGTTAATATTTAAGACGGTAATTCATTTAACTCTAAAATGAAGGGGAACAAACATAATTTATAACATTTTATAACAACATCATATTACGAGCACCTGTGTGAACCAAATACTGACATAAGCAAATGTTGACTTGCGCTGTGGTGGAATTTTAAATATGACTCAGGGGTCAAGTTAATGAGGAAGTTCTGGGATGTAAAGATCAGGTGAACACAATTGTGTGCTTCAGTTTCTGTCTAGATGCTGATTTGCATGTTCAGAGTAAAGGCACCTTTTATACCAATGGCTCCGGTTTCTACTGGTTTGTTCAGAAATAATTATTACATATTATACCCTTTATTACATATTATAATACACACACACACACACACACACACACACACACACACACGTACCCTTAATCCTCTATTTGTGTTCACGACTTAGTAAGGCTCTCAAATTCCTTAAAATGGATTAAATGGATTATGTTTCTTAAACGACCCACGATCCACATAAACATCATCGTCATCATAACCTTTCATGAATATACGTATCAATCAGGCCGTACTTCAAACGCCGTCCGATTAGCTAGAATTAGAATTAGCTAGAAATTAGACAAAATGAGTGACAGAATGGTGTTAAAGCCTTTATGTAGTGCAATCCATGTGCAGTCCAACATACAAACACACAAAAAAATAATTAATTAAATTATTTACTTACATAAAAATCGTTAAATGATTCCAATTCAATAATTTCAATATTTCCATTTTTATGTGACAACTTTAAAAAAAAATAATAATAAATATATATATATATATATATATATATATATATATATATATATATATATATATATATAGCAATTTTATTATTATTATTATTATTATTATTATTATTATTATTATTATTATTATTATTATATATTATTATGTGCCACATCTCATCCTGATGTCAGCAATCCTGACAAAACATATAAATAAATAAAAATTAATGAAAACAATAGCACATTTATTTAAATAAAAACCGTTAAATGATTCCAATTATATATATATATATATATATATATATATATATATATATATATATATATATATGTATATATATTATGGTATTTTTATTATTATTATTATTATTATTATTATTATTATTATTATTATTGTGCACATTCGGTGCTGCATCTCATCCTGATGTCAGCAATCCTGACAAAATATTGCCAGAAACTCAACACCTTTCTTGTGACAAGCACCTGCACTCTTCCACAGCATTAGCTGTTAACGTAACCCATTTATGGCTATCCAAATTTAGACCAAGAGGAAATTAAATATGACTTCTTTGAGTGCCAGACGAGAGATTGTGCAGTCTCTCCGAAGCTCCAGCTATGCACAGTTTCTAGGTCAAGTGAATAAACATTGGCACTGTCAAGCGTACCTTCACACGAGACGAGTGCAAGAGCGAGGGAGAGAGAGAAAGAGAGAGAAAGAACACAAGTGAGAAAGTGAGAGAAAAGTTTTTTCTCTGCAGCAAAGTTGCAGAGGAGCCTGTTTCATTGAATATAACCAACATCATTCGGAGCTGAGAAATCATAACAAAGTGCTGACTTTGTTAAAAAAAAAAAATGACACGTCGGGATTGACACGTCAACAGCCTCACTGACAAAGAGCCATTAATGTGCTTGCACATTATTAGCTACGCTATCAGCCTCCCTACGCTATATAAAGCCACTATGGATCTGAGGGCTTAAATGTCTCATCAGATCAATGTCATTCGCAATGTGTCCCGAATACACGATGCATGTAGGCCAATGAGAAGGCCTTATACAATCCAATAAGCTAGAAGGAATTCAGTCTCGTGGAATTTTAGCTGGGATTTTTTCCCCCCTCTCCCTTTGCAATAATGTTTTATACATGTGTAAGTAACAATCAGTCTCCACAGGCAAGCGGCATGCGGGAGCTATTTGTGTGGGCTCGGTGCATCTGGAGCCGTGCCCAGTGGCATCTATATTGTGAAACAGAGAGTGTTTCGGCTTTGTTGAGGCATGTACATGAGTGCAGGTGGACACGCACAAACACTTTGTCTCTATACGGTCTTCATTACTAGTGCTTGATAAATGTGTCGTTTGGAATTTACGGGATATTCATAACGGCTTAAGGTGAAAAAACCAGAGTGACACCAAATCTTCACATGCTCACATCGTATGAAATGCTGTCCACTAGCTAAAGGACAAAACAATCATCGAAAACAGAATGTTTTAAAATCTGTTTTATGGAAAAAGCTTAACACGGTTTATCACATTTAAACTGTATTTCCATCGACTTCCATTAAACATTTTTGACAGCTGAGCTTTCCAGCTACGTCCACTAAACTCAGCAAAACGCTTCAGACTTGAAAAAAGATTTGACAATAAACAAGCACACTGGCTGTTTCAACAAAACTTACATCAATATTTATTTAGGGAATGTTATGTGCATTCAGAGTCAGGTTCCGCACCTACTTACAGTAAGTCCTTTTTCACCTACGTGTCGTTTACACCTCCGTGGCTAGAAGTCTAGACCAGCGCCTTTAAATAAAAACATCTGGCTTTAAACACAGGATAAAAAAATGCAGACTGTAAAACATCCTATGACTGAAATGAGCATCTAATAGTGTTCGAATAACATTATCAAATAATGCTGAAATACTGCTGTATCAAATATAGTTTCATTTAGCAAAATGGCATCCATGCTCGTTCTCCAACCCTTTACAAAATAGCACTTGATCCAGCACATCTGGTTATAAACAAATATCTTAACTTTAAACCCTCACTGGTGTTTGTGGTGGTGGCAGTGCTGGCTCAAAAGTTGAACGCTCTGGGTTTGGCCACCAAACTGCCACTGTTGGGTCCTTGAGCAAGGCCCCTGCTGTATCATGGCTGACCCTGCACTCTAACCCCATCTTCCTAAGCTGCTCTATATATAGAAGGGATGCACTTATTTCCAGGGATTTCAGAACAGCGTAATAGATATTGCGTCATCGGGCAGGCGTGGCCTATTTGATAATCTAACCCTAACCCTAACCGTAGTTTTTGGTATGCTCTTTTTTTTTTTTTTTTAAAAATAGGGTGTTTTTCCAAGACCTCAAGAAACACGCCCACTTTACATCGTGGTAACTAGACCCCTGGAATTTAGGGAATGCCGTATATAGAACAACTGCAACTATGCCTAAAGAAGACCAAGCAAAGAGAGGATTCTTGAGAAACAGGCATCAAGGTTAACTCACAACATGATGCTACCACCACCGTGCTTCCTTCTACAGATGATAAGCAGTGATGAGTTTTAATCAAATGAAGCTACAGTACAGCATAAACTCAACTTTTACCTTCCCTGCAATCATCTTTACTAGCCTTGCCTGCCTGCCTATTCATTTACATAGATTGGCAGACACCTTTGCCAGTCAATATTTTTTTTAAATCACATTTTATACAACAGAGCAATTAAGGGTGAAGGGCCTCAAACTCACAACCTTCCAATTAGTAAGCCAATAACTTAACCGCTAGGCTAACACATCCCTATTCCCAGCCAAGCAGATATGCTGGATCAAGTGCTATTTTCTCTACCACCTTTCAAATCATAGCAGACTTGATGGACGAAACAAAACTGGACCAACCCCAAAGCACAAGGAGAAAATAAAAACTCTGTACATTCACAGCTAAGGCATGTCAGGAAATCAACCAAAAATACCCCGGACATGGAAGGCAAACGTACCATCCTACATTGTATTAGCTCACCTTTTATCTTTTTATTAACTGTGGACACAACTTAAAAAAAGTAATGAGATGCTAAACTGAGGTCATGTCATTGTAAGTTACTACAAAAGACCAGAAAAGTGGATTGTGGTAGGGTTCTAATACAGGGGATACGTGTCATGGTGAGCAGCAGGTCTCAGCATTCCATAGCCACCATTACATCTCACTTTATTTACCTCTTTTAATACTACTGCTGCTTATTCCATCTACTCTATGATATTATAGTATGAAAAAAACTCTTGAGTGTGTCATCAGTTTCATGCTCGCTTTGATTCCGCTAGACGTCCAGACACACGTTTCCATGCTGTTCCTACTCCAGAACATTTGCACTCCATCTAATCTTGTTAGCGCAGCTTTAATGAACTGCGAGTCCCAGACGGCTGCTAAGGAGAAATGAATATGGTGTGATTTGCTCTCGCAAGGCACAGATAGACGGCTGTACTCCTCATTTCCTGTGTAAACCATCTGATTGTGTCTACAAATAGATGCAAGGATCGAGGGAGAGGTCAGGGGAAGGTCTCAGGATGAAGTCAGAGAGGTCAGAGAGAGGTCAGTCTGGCTACTTATTTCAACTTCAATACCAACGTCTTTGTTTACAGTCAACACCAAACATGAAGCCTGATAAGAGTCACAAACTTCCTCTTTCTTTATAGCACATTGACTCTCTCTCTCTCTCTTTCTCTCTCTCTCTCTCTCTCCAACTTACCCAATAACGATTCTCGCTACCTCTCTCTCCCTTTATCCTTCTCTCTGCTGCTCTCCCTTCCATACCTCTTTATCTTTCTGTACATCTTATTCTCTCTCCATCTCTGCGTTCCCTTCATACCAGAGTCTACTCGACTTCACCCTCCACCACTTTCTACTTCTCTACCTCTTTCTTCATCCCTAACACATTTTCTGTCTCTTTTTTCATTATCCCTCTCTCTACCTCTCATTTCCTCTCAACGTGTCTCTCTGCCTTTTTTTGTTGTTTTTCCCTTTTTATTTCACCTGTTATCACCTTCTTTTTCAATCTCTCTCCATCCCTTGCTCACTCTCCATATCTCCCTCACTCATTTCTTTCTTTCTTTCTTTCTTTCTTTCTTTCTTTCTTTCTTTCTTTCTTTCTTTCCCTCTTCCTAACACTCTGTCAATCCTGCCTTAATCTCCCTCTCTATCCCCTTCTAAAAAAATTTCCCTCCATCCCTCACTTATTCTCTCTCTCTCTCTCTGTTCCCCTCTTTCTCCATCAGTCATCCCTTCTGTCTACATTTCCTTCTACATCCCACTCTCTTCCTGTACCTCCACCCCTCTCCATGTGTCATTTTCTACGCTTATTGTTCTCTCCCTTTCTTCCATCTCTTCACCTCATACTCCATCTCTTTGTCTATCCCCTCTTCCTTTCTTTCTTATTCAAGCTCACCTTACCTACTCATTTTCAATCCACAGACTTTCTTATACTATTCAATCTCTTGTTACCCCCCACTCTTTCCCCCCCGAATCCCCGCTGTCTCATACATGCTCATTTCAGTAAACTTGTGTTAGAACTATAAAACACTGGGGGACATAAATGAATTTAAACGGCACAACAGGAAAAACAGATTGCATGTAGATGTAGGTTAAATCAGTGCCGGAAGGCCCTTGCCATAAATCATATATATTTACTTATTAGAAAAAATTTTCACTGCTGTTTTAACCCTCTGGGTTCCATCAGCTGCCGAAAGGTTCGAGTCAAACAGTCATAAATTCATGCAGCAGTCTTAAATTAGCCATTTCTATTCTGTAAATTTAATACCACCCTGAGATGTTGTGAGATTATGCTGCAGATTGTGTTTACACCATCAAAATCCTTCTTTTACAGATCCACTGTAGTTCTGTGCTCACTTATTGACACTGCATGATGTACAACTCTACTGTACCTGCAATGCTTGCACATGTAGCACTTCTCAGAGCTAGCGCTTGTCAGAGCTAAGCAAAATTTCAACACCAAAGTCTTAGTTTGCTTCAGTGATTTCATTACCAGCAGCCCAGCTTCATGATCCAATCAGAACAGACAATCATAATAATAAACAATTTTGTCAGTACTACAAATAAACAATGGTTGTTAACTGGCTAGCTTAGCATAAGCTTAGCTTAGCTTAGCTAACTCTGCTTCACCACAGGCTGCATCACATTTCCTATAACAGCATTTGTCTTTGTTTTATTTCTCACTACAATAAATCATAAACTGAATGAAAGTTAAATTCTAGACTGTGCTAAAAACTAGAAAAAGCAAATTAGCCAAATGTAAAATTTGACCTTGTGTGATACTTTACAATAATACTTTGTCTAATTCTTGTAGAGATATAACTTTTTTCTCTGTCCCCTGACAAAACACTTTTCTTTCACTGGCTCTATCTAAATTGACATGTACAGTATACATTTGGATTAAACCCATTGTGTTTCCCATAACTGTAACTATATTTTAAAATAATCACCCACCATAATCACAGGTTATGCTTCATGGATACCGGCCCTACTTTGAGAAGACACTGGTATAAATAATGTAGAATGTATGGTGTTTAAAAAAGCTAAAAAGATCTACTGCATTTACAGGAATCACACAATAGGAACTGGAGAATACGTGCCCTCATTTTTGGCCCCTTGGCGATTCACCACTCTGTTAACAAATCCGTCAGTTTCAAACACCTTGAAATTTTGTGATAATTAGGTTGACATTGTAAAAAAGATGCAGATGCCTCTCAACACTTACTCTTTTTGCAGACTGGATATTTTTTGCAGTGGTGATGGCACAGAAATGCATACACACCTCCCAATCCCGTCTCACCCATGCTTCTCATATCTATTTCAGTACATGCTAAGCACTCAAGATTTACTCCTTATCAAATTAGCCTAGCTACTATCTCCTCGTCTCAAGACACGTCCCGAGACTCTGGGATGCAAGCTGTAATATAAGGTTATGGGCTGAGTGGCAAGAATAAATGCCTCACAATGGTCTTTGCAAAACTAAAGGCCAATTACCTTAATGGTCGGCCCAAAGGGGACACGATTCAATTCTGTACAGTCAGAGCCACTCTGGCAATTAATCACACCTGCCTCCTGAAAATAGAGAAACCAAGCACATGGTCCTGCCCAAGAGCAGCCTGACCTTCATTTGGCTGGAAGTCTTTCTGACACACACACACACACACACACACACACACACACACACACACACACACAAACACACACATAAACACACACAGGCTGAGCATGCAGAAGGATAAAGAGAAAAATGAGCACAGGCAACACATATTCTCATCCCTATTTCATTTGATTCCAATGATTTTCAGTTTTCAGGTGGGGTGAAAAATAATGATGTAATAAACCATGTTCTGACATATACCACTGTTACCACTGTGTGTGGTAAAACTGATCTGATGTTTTAATCTAGTGTTCATCCGAATTCATTTCCTAAACCAAAACCTGATAACACCGTAATGCCAACCATTCATTCATTCATTCATTCATTCATTCATCTTCTACCGCTTATCCGAACTACCTCGGGTCACGGGGAGCCTGTGCGTCATCTCAGGCGTCATCGGGCATCAAGGCAGGATACACCCTGGACGGAGTGCCAACCCATCGCAGGGCGTAATGCCAACCAGCACCTCCAAATTAAAAGTCATGGTTTTCTCCTGGAAAAAGGTTAGATGTTTCCTTTTGGTGAGGGAAGAGACCCTGCCCGTGGCCATTGCCCGTGACCCTTGCCCCGGTGGGTATCTTTGGTTTTTTTTGGCAGATGGTTTTATAGACAACAGTAGCAGTGTTACAGCCACTGTGCATGTCTGGGATTGAGCAGTAGGATCTCTGTTTGCAGATAAAGCTCATTGTTGGAAGTGTTTGCTCAGTAGTTAGTAGTAGTTACTGATTGGAAGGCCATGATCCCATGAGTCCCTATCCCAACACTGCCAAGTTGCAACTACTGTGCCAAAGATCAACACCCTCAACTTCCATCTGCTCGGCTGATTAATGAGGTAGATGTACTGTAAGTAATTCTGGATAAAGATGTGGATAACAAATTAAGATGAGGTGGTTTGGGCACCTTGCAAGAAAAGAATGCATGCACCCTTGTGAACTAGAATGCACTAACCTAAGACTCAATGAAGAGATCAAATCTCACGGTTAGTTTGGGAACATATGAGAATCCCCCTAAAGTGAGGGACAGAGAGCCCTGGACTAACCTTCTTGGCCTGTTGCCACCAAGATCTCCACCCTAGTGGAGTCCCCAAATGTACGGCTGACAATCTTGGAGCCTTCGAATGTGTGTCCTCAGAGAACTAAGAACCAATAGACTACAAAGTAATAGGTGAGATAAGCAGGCCATTCAATATACATGGGCTTAGATGTGTCTCACATCGCTAGTTACTCTGAAGAGCAGGGTAACAGGAAGGCCATTCGACCCCTAGGGTAATTGATTGCTATATAATTTTCAAGTCCCATAATCATACATTTTAAACAGTAATAAACTGTTCAAATACAACATGAAGCAAGAAACCAGATTTTTTTTGTTTTTTACTATATGACTATTTACTGATGTACTGGGATGCTAAATTTTTTCAGTACGTAGTTTATCATATTTCATCTTCTGCAGTGACTTCAGCTAATGTATATCCTGGCCTTTCTTAACAAAAATAGCACTGGAAGCACTGGGAATTGAAGACTCACTACTTTCTTTGCTCCGCAGATGTTTTCTATGAAAACAAACCTGTAAAAAAAAAAAAAGAAAAAGAAAAAGAAAAAAAAAATAATAAGCAGCTGCGTATGGATTACTAGAATATCTGAACCAAGCTCTGCATTAGTGGGGGTGAAAGCAGAACCACTGGGAGTCTGAGTGGAACAACATGACTGCAAAACAATTATACTGAAACCGTAAACATGGCAAGGAGAAATAGGGAAAGACTGCGGCCGCAGTTCAGTCGAGTGTAGCACAAAGCGCCTCCGAGAGTTCTCAAGGGCTCTCGAGGGACCGTCTTCCCTCCTGAGTGACTCCAACACTGCCTGCAGAGTTGGAATCGGAGGAGGAGCGCATGAGCAAGGGAGTCACTGCTGCGCTGAAAAATGACTCCCACGACACAACCAGTGACTCAGCATGTCCTCAGTTGCCCTGGCGGTATTCACAAGGGCATTCTTTCCAACATGTGACCATCACCACAGATTCCATAACGGCACAGGAAGTCAGGCCTTCATACCTGAACGCTTTCTTCTTGATCTCCAGAATTACTGTGTCACTACAGTAGATTTGCTCGCTTGCTCTCAATATTAAGTTTGATAAAGTTGTTTAAATCATCTCCCTTCAAGGCAGCAACTGCTCCTAAACACCATCATCTAATTTCAAACGACGCTGTCGATAAACGCAGATACTCTTCTTTTCTTTTTCAAAGCCTATTTTAGCACATCTCATTTTTTTCCTTCTGTGCCTGCTTGCGGGAATAACAGCTGAATACACACTGTGGAAAAAAAAAGAGTTCCCTCTTCTCACAAGTTCCTGTTCTCTCCCTCTCGCTGGCCATTCCTGGCATGTTGGATCGTGGTGAGCCGCTGGTGTGATCTCTTTGGGGGAAACACCTCTAGTTCACACGATACCTTTTTTGCTTCATGAAGAGAAATGAACATCTGGCTCCTGCCGTAGACGATGCCACAACTGCATTCATGCATGTCTAATAAACCCACAAAAATCTTTCAAAATTTAAGACATGAAAAAGACAGGACTGGCCCTCATCATATTTTTAGCATCAGAGATTTGTTTTATTTAATGGCTGCTTTGTTTGAGAACCAAGCAAACAGAGCTTGGAATTAACAGCATCCTGTCATCCAAGTGTCTATTAAAAAAATTATGAAAGTTCTTGCCTCATACGAATGAAGCAGCAGCACAAAAATGTTGGTAGCAGCTGTCTAAGATCTCTTACACATATGATTGGATTAAAAAAAAACAACTTACTGTGGTTTATTACTGCCTTTGATTGTAATGGACATAATAGTTTTATAGCAATCTTATGACTATTTTGAAGTCGAGGTAGAATAGTTCCTGTAGGTTCTTTGCCAAATGGGTGAAATGTACTGTATGGGTGAAATATGCAATACATCAGGTTTCAAATATAAGTTCTCACCTCTACAAACAACTTGAATAGCAACTCCATTGTAGAAAATGAATTTTGTAAGCCTGTTACTCCAGAAATGTAGCCTGCTGTGTGTTGAGCTGGGTTACTGTTACTAAACAAAATATGTTATGAAATATGTTCGTCAACAACCTTTTTTCCATGACTAAGACAAGACGATGACAAGACTGCACCACTGTCCAAAAACGCTGACTAAGACTAAATTAACATGCGTTATTGTTGACGAAAAAAGACGAGACGAAAATGTTTTGTATAAAATAAAAACTAAGATAAAATCTCTCTTCATTTTCGTCTACAATTGTCTCTGCTTTTTCATCAGCTGTTACGCCTTTAAAATATTCACAACGAGTTCGCGGCTTCGCGCTGTTTAGTGTGTGCGTAGAAAGATTTCGTCCGAGCGCAAGTCCACCCCTGGTCTAGTCAGGCTTTTTGTGTTAAATTATATTTCCTGTCGCTGCGCAGGCTCTTTTATTGTACATGACAGCTTATGTCCCGATGACCGGTCTTTGCATTACGATTAAAAGCAGAATCAATAAAGTAAAAAATGTGATGTGCAGTCAAGTTTGAGTGAAACATATGAAACACTTTTTTTACTGAAATGTTTATCAGTAATAATCTCAGTAATAATGTGTTATTTTAAAAAAAAGATTACAATTTTTTTAACTAAAACTAGACTAAAATTAAAAGACTTTTAGTCGGCTAAAACTTGACTAAGATACCTTGAGTTTTCTTTTGACTAAAACTAGACTAAAATGATGAGACTTTTAGTCGACTAAAACTTGACTAACAAAAAAAGATATGTGAAAGACTAAATATAACTAAAACTAACAAGGACATTTGGCACAAGTCTAAGACTAAGACTAAATTAAAAATAGGTGACAAAATTAACACTAACTGTTACCACCTAAACACCAACTCGAACAATTTTAGTGATCTTATCCCACACCGATTTACTAACAATTACACTTTACCAAGTCATTTTTGTCCATTTATGGTAACATTTAATGTTCTGCAACATCTGTTAAACAAGTTAGTTCCTATTATCACTTACTTTATACCAGCTATAAACAGTCATTCCCTCATTAGCATCACTTTACTGCTGTTTAGGGCCAATCGACAAAGATTAGTAAGAACATTTACGGATTACTTCCATCTGGTGTGAGCTGTTAAAGCCTTTCAAACTGATTTGACAGCATTAGTATTACAGAGTATGAATTGAAGCACCCTCTGTCACTTTTGTTGTTGATAGCAGATGCATGTTGCTGATTTAAACACATGCCATTCTAATACTATGCAGCAATGTTTCTCTGAGGCAGATGAAATTTTCGGTGGAATTCCGTATACGGCAAAGTGTTTGACTTTCACGCAGGCTCCGTTCACAGTTCACAGCATGTACTCTCCAATTAGGAACGAGCCACTGGAACAAGGGCCTTCGTCCAAAATGGTATGCACAGCAGGCTGAGGATGGGAGCTTCATGACCACATTTAACACTTTTGAGCTTGTTGTCTTTTTTGAAAGGGCCTTCGTGAGTCATGTGAGAAGAAATTCACATGTCCTGATGGGCGCATGTGTTTGTGGGTGGTTGTGTATAATGAACACACTTAGTGGGTGTTGGATGGGATATCAGGTTCACACTGGGGGAAAACAAGAGCAAGGCGACAAACTTCAACCAGTTCTCTGATACTGACCGAGCCTTGCCTACTCCATCAGCGCCAAAGTTTCTCCACCTTTCCCATTTCCCATAAATCCCATTTTCCAAGCCCTTCCTGACTGAGGTCATTCTCGGCCTCAGATTCCCACACATTGAAAGATTGCAAGTGTGGCTGAATCGATGCAACTAAAAAACACTGAAAGAATCTCCTTATTTCTCCTCCACCTGAAAGTACCACCAGTTTTGCCAAACAAAGCTCATGTGCAGCATGCTGGCAACATACCAAACTTTATTTCTAGAGTGTTCAGACATTAGCAACAGCACTGTATTATAGCATGACTAAAGTGGGTTAATGGGCAGGCTGGCTATGTCAAAATAGCCTCACACATTTTAGTGGATCTAATACACATTATAAAAGATTTAAATAAAGCATCCAGCAAACCCATATGAGAGTAAGACAGACTGTGCAGTTACCCAAATGCCCACACAGACACAAAGAACCGCAATGCTTCCTGACCTGGTCTAGTTCTGTGGCTGAATTAGGCAAGAATCTAGTTTTCACTTCTGTATAGTGTTTTTACGGATAAGCTTGCTGGTTTTGCAAGCTCTACTGGAGTTATTCGCGTCAGCCATAATGTAACAAATTAGCGCACCAGATGTAAGCTTGAGCTCTGCCTGAAGCATGGATTAAACGCTCATTTGCATTAGTAAGATTTATGTGGTGTGGAGGTTTATTGCATTAAGTCGTCTATTTCTGATGAACAGTTATTCATTTTTCCAAACAGCTTGATTTTTTTTTTAGATGGATTTTTAGCCCCATGTAATCAAACCGCTGCTCATGGTAACGCCATAGTGCCACTAAAACTATCCTGTGGAATGTACAAACTGCCCTCTTCCAGATCCTCGAGGTCACAGATGCCCATAAATGCATGCATCACCTTGAGTGACAGGGGAGAAAGCAATAAAGATCATTTCTATCTAGGGCATTTCAACTAGAAGTGCAGAACTTGCTGTTTGATAGTTTTAGACCAAACAAAACCTTGCCTCTTTCTATCGCTTACACTTTCTCTCTTTCCTATGCTACTTATCTCAAACTAAAGGGATCTGTTACTCAAATTACCTTCAGTGTGGCTCTGAAATTATCTTAAGTAGCAGATGGTGAAGAACAAAAGAGGTACATCCAATCCCAACTAGTCTTATGGCTATGTATCAGGTAGACAGAGCAAGACAACACATCAGTGGTTTCCCATGGTTCATAGAAATGCTGTCTGAGGGTACGGCTAAGTACGGTTACCTATACTCAGGATTTGTTCTCTGCATTTAACCCATCCAAAGTGCACACACACAGCAGTGAACACACACACACCGTGAACACACACCCGGAGCAGTGGGCAGCCATTTATGCTGCAGGGAGCAGTTTCGGATTCGGTTCCTTGCTCAAGGGCACCTTAGTTGTGGCCGGCCCGAGACTCGAACCCACAACCTTAGGGTTAGGAGTCAGGCTCTCTAACCATTAGCCCATGACCTAGAATTGAGTCTGGACTGAGTCTGAGTCAGGAATACACGCTGAACGGGACACTAGTCCGTGACCTGGTAGTACACACACACAGCTTTGTGTTGCCAATGCATTTATTACAATTTTTTTAAAGGGAAATCATTGTACCAAGAGAAAGACTACAGGGACAAAGGGAACAACATGCAGGTCCACATAAACAGCAGGAAAGACCCCATGACCAGCACTACTGTACCTGTTCCTGCCTCTTTACCGTCCTAATTAATATTTACTTATTTAGTGTAAAACTGGTTTAATTATAAGGTATAGTTACTGCTTCCTTATGCTTCAACTGGTTAATATTTCTTTTTTTTTGTGTTAATATTTTTGCTTGACAATAGTTCAATAAAACTGTATTTTCCTCAATGTTGTCTGGTTATACACAAGACTACGCAAGCCGAGATTCTCCTGAACCAAAGCCGTTCATATCACCATCGCAACGTGGACAAACATTGGAATTTGAGAGGCATCATAGATGCGTTTTTTTCCCCACCGGTATTCCAACAAAATCCCTTTCCCACAATCTGTCAGAATTTGTTAGATTATTTATGTGGAAGACGTTAACAAAAAAGATGTGGTAACCGAGTCCGTCACTCCAAGTTTATTGATTGAGGTCCATGTTTTACATTTTACTCTGCCATGCCAGCATACGGATGTCTAGAGCAACTCCTGCATCTTTGTATTTAAACAGTAGGGCTATCCGACTCGACAGTCACAGCCATTCGCATTTCAGTGCATTCTTCAGTTTGTATATCTCTGCACACCACAGAAATCTGAGTAAAGAGTAAAAAGTAAAGTAATCATATTATTCAACGTCCGACTTTAACAGATAGTTTAACAGATTGCTGAACCACGTTCAGCAAATCCAAGAATATAGAATCCTTTGCTGCAAAAAAGCCTCAGGTGTAAATTCAAGTGTAAATTAATTGTGCTGGGGCTAAAACCACACATATTCCCTCAGTCTAAAATCCACCCCTTTGCACTGCATTCACAGCTGTTACTACACACTGTTCTCATGCTGGTGGCATTCTTTACAATTATATCCTGTTAGCATTTCCTCTTTGGCTCCTTCTCTGTGTGTCTCCTCTTTCGAACATGTAAACATGATATAGTGTCTTTTCTATAAAGCATCGTCCAACACCTGCCTATGTCATTTTACCTGCCGGTTCACTGAGATATTTAGCGAGCAGCACTGATTTATGACCTCAGAGCACTATCTCTAAGATATGGCGAGATGAACCAGCATGTTAACATTTTCTTCACTTTAACAACTTGACATGTGAGTGTCTCTTGTTGTTGTATGAGAATGGGGGTTGGGATACACACGGTTCTCTTTCTAGGTCACATTCAGCAATGCAGCATTGGCCACTTTGTGACTGAACAAGGAGTTTAGTTTGCATGTATGCATTTGTGCATGTGCATGCATATAAAATGTGCTGGGCAACGCTTGCATGGTTTCTGCTCTCTCCCTCCTCCCCCCATTTAATTGAGACATACTGAGCCTGACCTACTTTGCCAACAACTCATGCGGAACAATTAACTTTTTTTTTTTTTCGAGCGCCTTCATTAACGGCTGCCGTTTCCGACCGCGTGGGTAGGTTTGCCCGGTCGCTTAGCCGAGCCTCATCCAGAATACATTTAGCAGGATGAGAAAAAAAGACATTTCATTGTGAACACTTAAGCAAACCTGCAATTAAACATGAATGATTGAGCTACGCTTTGTTTGTGCATTCATGCACAGACAGCGGTCGTGACTGTCAAGATTCCTTTCACTTTTACAGTAACTGCAGCTAACGTGACATACACATCTGTAGAAATTTTTACAAAAATATTTTTTTTTTGTACCATAACAGCCAACGACAGACAGACAAACAGACCTGGCACGGACTTATTAAACCGGTCTTATGTAATACATTAGACTAATGCTAAGCTGAGATTCCAGCATGTAAATAAGGAAGACATGTTCTCCTTCCAGCTAGAACACTCTTTCAAACATTAGAGCTGAAAAAAAAGGAAATGGCAAAACAAAGTGTTCCCCGAGAAAAAACTTTTCAGCTAACTCATAGGTGAGAAGCACAGCCTGCATGCGAGATAGGCAACACAGGCACTGAGGCGAGCAATTCTCCTTGTGCCTCGAAGAAACCTGGCGCGGCTTCACCGAAGGAAAGTTCAAACGAGGACAGCCATTCTGAGCGCAGAATCCCTAGCGTGCAGGAACTACACTTTATTAGTGTGCCACCCCAGTGCTGTGTGTGTGTGTGTATACGCATGCGTACTGTTTACCATGAGAATGTGACACTGCGTCATTGTTAGTTTCAGGGTTGTAATTTAAGGCAAGGGCAATTTTTCACAGGTGCACTTAATTTCCAAAACAGTCAACATTTGTCTGACATGAGCTTATTCCCTCTAGTATAATATCATAATTGACAATGATGATACCCTGCAATTTATACTTTCAGGTTGAATGCTAAATGGCATACCTAACAAAAAGGCTTAATGTGTGTAGTGTAGCATTTTTGTCCTTTTTTTTGTACTCCTCCTTCGCTGTCATCATTAAAAGGGGCTTTCTGCTGGAAAACAAACATGCTGCAATTGGCTCATCAGCTGGCGTTCCTCAAATAGTACTTTCCCAGCTTGTAAATCTTCCCTCGCCTGACACTGCAGTTTTGATCTCGCCATGACAAACTCAACTCGGCCCACATGCTTAACGCCGTCACTCTGAGGATTGATGAGTTCGGCCTGGGAAAAGCCTTTGATGATGGCGATGGTAACGGGGCGTCATCTACGCCGAACGGCATGCAGCTGCATTCAAATTAAAACTGTGCCATCCTGAACAGGGTCCAGAACTCAGACGCCATTAATAAGCTGAACTTTCGCTCAGCTGGTACATCAAGAATATATGATTTCAAATGAAGACAGATTGTTTTAGGGGGTTTTAGAAATTCTATCCACATAGCAATTGCGCCATTTAAAAAGAAAACAATGATGTGTCAGTATATATGTTTTTCAGTCAGTAATTGCTGTCGTCTCTTAATGGATACCATCTGATATTTCAGTTAGTACTTTTCTTTTATCCGTTATTGCATTGTCGTCACCGTGTTTTCACTCAACAAGAATAACTCGAATTATTAGAGAATGCTGGAATCTTGTTTGAGAAATGATTTAGAAGTAATAAAATGGACTCAAGGATAAAAACCACGGTATTTGGACCACACTAAGTAAGTCTACTCGGCTGTGTGTGTGTGATATGTGCTGCAGTGCAAGCCAAGCCTGTAACCATCATGTACTGGGGGCAGCTTTCGCAAGGTTGGGATTTAATTGGATATTAGCATCCTGCGGTGTCTGTATTAATCAAATCAATGGCGTCCATTAATTTTGTAGAAGAACATACAATTAAGCGGTGATTAGTGCTCTCACAGGGATATGCCCTTTCATCTGACTGAGGAACATTGAAATTTGGCCTGATTCCAGTGCAAACTGTTCCCTTCCCTCCTGCCTCGCTGCTTCCTCAGCACTGTTTCCTCACACCGGGGCAGCTCTCGCCTGGAGAGCAGAACCCGTTCTGGCTCATGAAGCCCACAGTGCCACGCAATGCACAGAATGCATACGGAACCGTGTGCGTCACAGCCCGAGTGCACAGCTCACAGCTGCAGCTGCAGTAGTCGAAGAACTATTTATATAGACTGATACATTACAGCCATTTATAGACTTCGATGCCATGCATCGAAGTCTATAAATATGGAATACAGTAACACGCAAAATCTAAGTTCAGGCATTTAGTTGGTTAGAACAGACAAATGGTGCATCATAGACTTCTCCAAACTAGATCGCATTAAGCTGGGATTCAATTGTATTTTTGTTAAGATCTGTGATCTTAGCATGTGCAATGTGATGCACATTTAGTGCCACTGCAATGACATAGTCCACTTTATTCCCAAGCCCTGAATCATACTGTCAGATAACACAAACATGTTCTTTTTTTAGCAAAGATCAATAAGAAATATAGCTGCAAGCAGCGATGACGGGCCTTCGCACATTTGTTCATCGCTATACGGTGCCTTCCAGAAAACAATGCACGGTGGGCAAGTGCATCAAGTGGGTAAATATCAGTGGACTATTTTATGTTGTTACTGACCCATTTGGGGACTGTAGGTAAATGAAACCCCACATTATAGAGAAATGGGGGCGCTAGTGAGCCACTTAAGAGACACACCTTTGTCTGACCTTTTTGTCCACACTTAACAGCCGACAAATGTGATGTATGTGTCAAATTTCAAGTTAATACAAGCACGCCAAAAGCCTTAAATATGCCTGAAATAAAAGTAAACTTTGACACGATGCCATGGCAACAGTGTTTGAGATATCAAAAATCCGTTCGCAATTTCGCATCTGCAATATCTCTGCGTCATGGTGGCCAAGTCTGGTCTCAATTGCATGAATCCCCTAGGAGGAGTATTTAAAAGTTTACCGCATGAAGCTGACAAAAAATCCACCTTTGTGACTGACACACTTCCTGGGGCCTGTTGGTGGCGCTATACCTGGGACTCACAATAAGCACATAGATGCGATCGGAATCCTTGGCCGAACATACACACCGCGTGTCATCACAATAAGACATTTTTTGCTTTAGATATTAGACACTTTCTGTTTCTCTGAATTCGCCATAACTTAGTCGCCTCGCCATGGCAGCACCGTTCGAGATATCAAAAATCCCTTCGCAATTTAGCAAGTGCAATGTCTCGGCATCATGTTGACCACTTTTGGTGTCAATTGCATGAATGTCCTAGGAGGAGTATTTAAAAGTTCACCACATGCAACTGTTGTGATTGACACACTTCCTGGCGCCTGTTGGTGGCGCTATGTCCGAAATTCACAATAGGCACATCGATGTGATCGGAATCCTTGGCCGAACATACACACCGCGTGTCATCCCAATAAGACATTTTTTGCTTTAGATATTAGACACTTCCTGTTTCTCTGAATTCGCCAGAAATTTGTCGCCTCGCCATGGCAGCACCGTTCGAGATATCAAAAATCCCTTCGCAATTTAGCAAGTGCAATGTCTCGGCATCATGTTCACCACGTTTGATGTCAATCGCATGAATTCCCTAGGAGGAGTATTTAAAAGTTCACCACATGCACTTATAAAACAGTCCAAAATGGCCGACTTCCTGTTGGGCGGAGCTCATAGTTTAGAGCGCGAAAGTTGTTCGGGTCGATGAGATCTATATGCGTACCAACTCTCGTACATGTGCGTACATAATTGCCCGATCTGTGCACCAATGTTTGTTTTTGCATTACAGGGGGCGCTACAGAGACCCCCTGCCACGCCCGTATTCCAACCTTTGTCCAATCCTAGTGTCGCGCGACTCTGACGTGTGTGCCAAATTTCAAGAGTTTTCGAGCATGTTAAGGGACCCCAATTGGCCAATGTGTGGGAAAAAAAATAAATAAATAAATAAATAAATAAAATAATACTCCCGAGGAAAAACAATAGGGCTTTGCACCATTCGGTGCTCAGGCCCTAATAAGAGACCAACACATATACACTACAGAATGGTGAAATTCATTGCTTCACATATTCCAGCTTCTGGGATACACAACTTGAACTGCACCACTGCTCGACTGGTCCCAGCATTTCTCAGGGTACAAGGAAGGCATGCATCAAGACACGTCTGTTCTAGTATCTAAGTACTGGAATGAACTTCTCCTCCTAGATCTCCAAGAACAGCTGTGTCAAGTACGTGGGATAAAAACGGACCCAAATGCAGGACAGCTTAACAGAAACAGGATTTATTAACTAAAAAAACCAACGAAAGAGGACAAAGACAACAGCAGACAACAGGATTCCGCGCTGCACAAGGCAACACGGCTCAATTAAATAATACAAATAATCATGACACATGAGGGACAGGTGTGCAGAGGCGGGGGGGAAAAGACAAGGGCGGGGCAGACACGTGAACAAGGAACATAAACAAAAGGCACATGGCCAAAGTCCGGGCAGAGTCCTGACAAGCTGAGTCACTGGCCGACTTTAAACAGCATCTAAACACCTTCCTCTTCCTAAAATACTTAAACCAGCACCTCAACAAGGTCACGAACCTTCCTCAATGACCCGATAACCTTCTGAAGGCAGTAACTTTCTGATCAATAATCAAGAAACTTAACCATTGAGACACCACTGCCTCATAAAGGAGAATGTTCTCACATAACAGTCATTTATAAGAATTATCTCATAATGTATGAAAAATATAGCCTTGTCTCCTGTAACTGCACTGCAAAAATCCAGAGGTAGGTTTGTATTGATAAAAAAAAAAAACTAGTGGTTTATTTGCTCTAATTCACAGACATTGTCTCAGTGTCAGTTAATTAGCTGTTCAGTTGGGTTGGGTGTGCTAGAGAAAGAAAACATTGAGACATGCTAAGATCGGAAAGCACAGGATAACTGAGTTAATGCCAATGGTCCATTCCCAAATCCCGGCTACATCCTCCTTTCTGTCCAAGGGTCGACGGTAACATTTTTTTGTCATCATGTTGGGTCATCATTTGAGAAAAGTGTCAGGAGTGTTGTATGACAAATGTGTGTCAGCAAGAATCAAAAGAAAGGTGTACAGGACAGTAGTTGGTCCAGCTCTGCTGTATGGGTTAGAGACTGCAGCAGTGAGGTAAAGACATGAGGCAGAGATGGAGGTAGCAGAGATGAGGATGTTGAGGTTTTCTTTAGGAGTGATGAGGATGGACAGGATTAGGAACGAGCACATCAGAGGGACGGCTCAGGTTGGCTGTTTTGAGGACAAGGTCAGAGAGGCTAGATTGAGATGGTTTGGACATGTACAGAGGAGGGAGATGGTTTGGTAGAAGGATGTTGGAGGTGGAGCTGCCAGGTAAGAGGAGATACTGTATAAGGATGTGTTAAAAGAGGACATGAAGGTAACTGGTGCGAGAGTAAAGGATGCCGTGGATAGAGTTAGGTAGAAACTGATGATTCGCTGCAGTGACCCCACAACACAACGGGAAGAGCCGAAAGTAGAAGAAGAAGACAAAGCTAAGCAAGTAGGTATCTAATCAATGACCTAAAATTGGGATTAAACAAACAAACAAAATCTCATGTTGCTTACTTGCTGATGATTTAATGTGTATTTTTTAGCTAGCCCACCAGTCAAGCTCTAGAAGCTTTGGCTCTAGGCATGTTTTAGTTTCCTGAAAACCTTGATTATGCTTAAAAAAAAAAAAGAGTTGATCTGTCCGTCTTCTTACAAACAAACAATATTCTCAGCATCTGCCAAGTGTCTATCTATATCTCTATACGTTTAACCACAGAGTGACTGCGTGTTCCGCTAACAGGCGATTTAAATGATGAATTTATGATGCAATATATTTGCATTAAACATGAAGCTTAAAAAATACACCCAATATGTTCATGCATATCTATTTGTCTGACTGCCAACTATGCAAAAAAGCTCATAAATAATACCTAACACGACATCTGATTGTTCTGAGTGTGCAAGGATATTGATTGGTCCGCCTTTAGCGTTAGTTTTGGTTGTGTTATTTCTTTTTGGTAACATTTTGATGTCGTTTGCATTTTATTTATTTATTTTTTTTTTATCATGACATTTATAATTAAACTTGGCAGATGCTGCAGCAAAAAAGTGAAGCCTGGGAGAAAAGTGTCTTTCAATTTGTCCTTTTAATAATGTTGGTTTAAAAGGGCTCATTGATGCAAGTGTTTTTTCATCACTTCACTTAGTCATGGCCATACAAATATCTGCCTAGAGCATGGGTCACTAACAGGCGGACCGTGGTCCGGGTCCGGACCCAGAAGCTGTCCAATACAGACCCGGACCTACGGCCAAAACAAAAGGATATGATTTAAAACTTGTCGGGGCGCTTCTATTTTAACCGGTGCAGCTTTTGCAATATTTACGGTAAAGGTAGTGGAAACACACAGACCAATTGCATGCGAGTTAAACCATCCCACGTGATACCACTCAGCCAATCAAGTCTGTGCATTACTGAAGTAAATACTGCGACTCAACAGTGCAAGACGGATGAGAGAGAATTAGAGTAAAGTTACACATGAAAGATAGATAGTGATACATGTAGAAAACAAAGGGAGAGAAACAGACGAGTGAGATGGAGAAAGGGAGAGAAACAGACGAGTGAGACGGAGAAAGGGAGAGAAACAGACGAGTGAGACGGAGAAAGAGAGAGAAACAGATGAGTGAGACGGAGGAAGAGAGAGAAACAGACGAGTGAGACGGAGGAAGAGAGAGAAACAGACGAGTGAGACGGAGGAAGAGAGAGAAACAGACGAGTGAGACGGAGGAAGAGAGAGAAACAGACGAGTGAGACGAGAAAGAGAGAGAAACAGACGAGTGAGACGAGAAAGAGAGAGAAACAGACGAGTGATACGAGAAAGAGAGAGAAACAGATGAGTGAGACGGAGAAAGGGAGAATAAAGTACAAATGCCACTCTCCAAAAGAAGAAAAGTGGACAGCGAGAATAGAGCATTTCATCCAGAATATACAGACTCATTTCTGTTCACAATTCCCACTTCCCACTAAACCAGTGTGTCTCATATGTACAGAAACTGTGGCACTTATTAAAAGTGGCAATGTGAAATGCCATTATGAGACAAAACATAAAGGTTTTGAACAAACATATCCATTCAAATCTGAAGACAGCGTCCCTGAGACAGTTTTCCCAGGTCTGAGGGAAGTAGCCCTATACATCCTGACCATGTTTGGCTCTACATACAACTGCAAGGCAGCTTTCTCTACAATGAACATAATCTAAACTTAATATGGTTCCAGGGTCACTAATGAGCACGTCCACATGTGTATGAGAACGGCTCTGACTCCATTCAAGCCCAGGTTTAACCCTAACCCTAACCCAAGCCCAGGTTTAACCCTAACCCAAGCCCAGGTTTAACCCTAACCCTAACCCAAGCCCAGGTTTAACCCTAACCCAAGCCCAGGTTTAACCCTAACCCTAACCCAAGCTCAGGTTTAACCCTAACCCTAACCCAAGCTAGAGCTCAGTTCTCTCACTGAGATATAAAAGGGAAAGTTAAGCACTTTATTTAAACATACACAATTTTCACATTTTATTTATTTTCTCTTATTTTGAAATGTAGCCCTACTTTTATTAATTTACTGAGAACATTAAATCTACAATTTAATGTATAAGTATATCTACAATCATACATATGTTCAGTTCTATGTTACATGACAATAAATATTTAGTTTTTGACTTGTACTGCATTAATTTGATTTGACAGTCAGGTATTGATTGCTTGCAGATGTTGATACAACTACTAGGCTACTTAAATACTGTATATATCACATTAACTAGTGAGACATTATGATCTTCTGGACCTTCGCTTCAAGAAATTTTCTCTTACTGGACCTCTTTAAATTTTAGTTGAATACCTCTGGCCTAGAGCATTCAAACTCTCCTGCGTACTTTTCACCGAAAAGCACCAGATATCAAATATTACTTTTTGCAAGGTGGGGTTTAAAACAACACTGAAGGAACAGGAGATTTTGATATATTTAAATATATTGTTTCATACAAGTATTTCTCAAACAGCTGAAATGGATTTGTTTCGGTATTAAATAATATATTTTTCTGAAGAACAGGCGCAACCTAAGAAGAAACCGAATCTGAATAAGTGATTAAATTAAACAATACTTTGGACTTTAGACTTTCCAAACCATAGAGGTTACAGTTCTGCCCTATTTATCATAAGGTTGTGAGGTTAAATCCCAGGACTGTAAGACAGCCACTGCTGGACACCTAATCGAGACCCTTTTAACCTTTAGCTGCACAGATCTGTCCTTAAATAGAAGCCCACCTCACTTTTTATAAAATAACATCATTACTCAAAATTAATAAATGTAAATTTATACACTGCTGGAGCTGCAGTATGCTAAAAATCAGACTTGTGTTTAAATGTATGATTCATTTCAGTGACTTGACTCATATGATTCAGTCCAGTAAAAATGTTCAGTTCTGTTAGATTCGTTTGATGATTCACTGAGAGGTTTGCACAAATCTGCAAGCCTGATCATGCAGCTGTGTACGCTTGTTTACCGATGTTAAGAATTTTTTCACATCATACCCAACACAAGATACAGATGCATGCAACGAGACAGTGAATATATCCAGGATTCATTGAAGTAACTGAATCATTGAGTTACAAATGAAAGATTCAGTGAGTCAAATGCCTGAACAACAGATGAACAAATTTTGGTCATGACTGAAAGGATTCGCTGACTGAAGAGAAACGCATCAGGTTTAGCGTACAATTCATTCATTCATTTTCTACCGCTTATCCGAACTACCTCGGGTCACGGGGAGCCTGTGCCTATCTCAGGCGTCATCGGGCATCAAGGCAGGATACACCCTGGACGGAGTGCCAACCCATCGCAGGGCACACACACACTCTCATTCACTCACACAATTTTTTCCAGAGATGCCAATCAACCTACCATGCATGTCTTTGGACTGGGGGAGGAAACCGGAGTACCCGGAGGAAACCCCCGAGGCACGGGGAGAATATGCAAACTCCACACACACAAGGCGGAGGCGGGATTCGAACCCCCAACCCTGGAGGTGTGAGGCGAACGTGCTAACCACTAGGCTACCGTGCCCCCCAAGGGGACAATTGTAAATGTTAAATTAATAAAATATGTAAAAGACAACAGATAAGAATATAAAGTAAAGCTATTGTGTTCCATATCTAAGACATATGCACACATTCACACAGTTTTTTTCTTTATGTTAGCTATTTAACTGAAAATGGTGTATCATATGCTAGCTTATTAGTTGGCTAATTTATCTCTATGTAGTCCGTGTAGACATTTCTTTTTATTTTCTGCGTGCTTGTAAATAAATGCATGTATAGTTCATATCCAGCAAATTTTAATTCAAGGAAATTATTTGGATCATTTTTGTCCTTTTGGTATATGGACATAAACTAGCCATCTAGTGAATCCACAATCACAAGAATGTGATGTGCTGTCAGATTCGAGGATGCGTCCATAGATTCCAGTTAAGTTTATCAGGTTACTTGTATGTATTAAAGAAAGATAATATGACAGTTTGCAGTCTGCTTGCTTGAATTAATCGCCAGCTAAATGTGATTTGTGTCGACAAGCGTGACGACGTACGCGATACTCGTGTTGTCACTAAGATTCTGAGTAAATAAGCACAGCATCGTATCTAATCTGTGCTCAAGGATACGCATACGATCGGGAAGCGGCATGGAAATACTTTTTACTGGTGCATTGGCTGGAATTCAATTCAATTCAATTCAAGTTTATTTGTATAGCGCTTTTTACAATGGACATTGTCTCAAAGCAGCTTTACAGAACATAAACATAGAGCAGAAGGTAAACATAAGGAGAAGTATAAAGAATTAATATAATAAAAATTCAAGATATATATAGTTCACAGTATGTATGTATGTATGTATGTATGTATGTATGTATGTATGTATGTATGTATATGTATTTATCCCCAATGAGCAAGTCTGAGGTGACTCAGGCAGCAGTGGCAAGGAAAAACTCCCTTAAATTGGTAAGGAAGAAACCTTGAGAGGAACCAGACTCAAAGGGAACCCATCCTCATATGGGTGACACTAGAGGGTGTGATTACAAATATACAGTCAAACAAATGCTGTATTGGTATAAAGATCACATGGAGTTCAGATCTCCTCTCATGCCCCTTTTCCACCAAAAAGAACCGGGTGCTGGTTCAGAGCTAGTGTTGGTGCTGGTTCAAAGTTGGTTCCACTGGCGAACCTTCTAAGAACTGGTTTGTCTTTCCACCAGCTAGAGAGCATCACAGAGCCGAGTCTGACGTCACTGTATACGTGTCACGTGTGCCAGCAACGTTAGCGCAGCAGCGGCAAACACAAACACAACAACAATGGCGGATGTTACTTTAATGCTTATGGCTTTGTGAACCTACATTAACACCCAAACGCGGCGAATCCAACGTGTACGTGCAGCTCCATGAAATCTGTATAAACGGAGGTTGTTAACAAGAAAGTACTTAACGCTATTTTATCATTAACACAGAAAAAAGTTAGCCTTAGCATGTAGCTACCTACTATCATGTGTGCTGATAATGTATCATATCGCGGTAAAGTAAAAGTGTATTAAACATTAGTATACTTAAGGTACATTACCAATGCGCTAAAAGGCTGTCGAAACAGAAAGAACTGGTTCTAAATTAGGCTCTGGCTCCGAACCAGCACTCAAACTGCCTTGGTGGAAAAGGGGCATTAGTATCACAGAGTATGGAACTAGAACTGTCTCTTTAAGTAGTTAACAAGGTTCATGATGTTTCACGTCTGGTATTAGTCGACTTCCTCTTCAAAGGTGTCATCAAAATGAACTGTAGTTTGCACATAGCATCCTGAATACCCAATAAAACTCAACAATGAAAACTAGCCAAAGCAGACAGGAAGCAGATTTTAACCGGGAAGAACGATTACATCTCAAAGGTTATATGACATAGTAAAGTTGTGACGTAGTCGCTTTAGTTGTTTAATGGTGCAAAATAAGCTCATTATCACAATCTAACAAAGTCTGAAAGACAGAAAACTTAATAAAAACACAATAAAGTACTTTTATTCATTCAAGTACTTTTATCATAATGCCGAATCATCAGACTCGGTTTATGCAAAGTAGAAGAAGTTTGATTCGTTTGATTAGGAAATGAGTTCAAAGCTTTTTATTATTAGGTTAATAAAGTGCAAAATACTTATTTTTCTTAGGGAAGCTTTTAGATTGAGTCATCTGACACACTCATCTACAGAGCGCTTCTTTAAACTTTTAATTAAAACCATTCTATTAATAATCTGATGACTGAAAACAAAACCAATGCACAATCCTAACTAATTGACTGCTGTTGATTAAGTAAAAATAATAATAATTAAAAAAAACAAACTACAAATACAAAAACTAAAAAGTGTTTTTCACATGAACTTTACACAGTATCACTTTCGAGACTAAAATGCGGTTGTGTTTCTCTATAGGAAGTCATGTAGGAAAAATATCTGCCATATCAAACATGCTGTAGCTTGTGCTGCATTACAGTACCGACCTCGAATGATGTAAAACTCCCACATTTACAGTCTCTCTATTTGCAAATCATAAAAAAAAATTGCACATCATGTCTAGATACAAGGTGCAGTAACCTATGCTTGTTTAAAGAGAGTGAAAAAACTCACTCGGAATCAACTTGTGAGACAATAAATGAAATGATTAAATGCATGAATACTCTCCTCCTGCACTCCACTATCTCTCTCCATCTCTACGCACTTCTCTCTCTCTCTCTCCCTGTGTCCCTGCTTGACCCTGTTTTTTTTTCCCCCTGAGCTATTACATAACTTGTGACTGATTCTGTAATGGCCAGTGTGTACATGTGGATATCAGCGATCTGTATAAGCAACAAAAGGCTTCTGTGAAACATCAAATGGCTGCTGAGTAGGGGATGTGGGAGGAGATTAGGGAAGAAAGGAGTCAAATCAAAAGAGATCTGCTGAACTGTATTGTCTCGGGGGGATTTTATTTTCTTTATTTTTAATTTTGGTGGAGGGGAAAGTGCTAAAGGGTGTTGTAAGTAAGAAAAAGCAACCATTCAGACAAGAGACAAAAGCAAAGCGAGTTTTAAGGAGTGGTTTTAGAGATATTTTATGACTTGCGTAGTTATATGATGCCTAAAACATTTCAGTAATATTAATGTGGAGTACTGATTTAATTTTACCCAGTTGCATATTACTCAATTCTCATTGGTTAGAATTTTTTTTTTTTTTTTTTTGAGGCAAATCACAGGTTTATATTAACAAGCCCATTTTAATACATCATTTCTATTACAGCCATAATTTTTATAACTCCCATAAAACACTATGGTGGACCGTCCTCATAATTGTATTAAAAACCAGTAACTGATATAGTTAAACTGTCGTTTGTGGAAGGAGTCTCCGGTGTTCGGAACTTTTTAACAGTCGGAGGTAAACGTATGACTTTTGATATATTCTATGCTGCTTGACATAGGTGCAGTACAATTTTGTTCGAGATTAGATAAGCACATTAGATCATAAAGAACTCTAGGCTTCCTAAAGGAAGGGTTGTTCTTGGAATCCTGACAGATAGGGAAACCCTTTGTTGCAATGGAACCTTCTGGAGAACATTTGTAGGAGGAAAAACAAAAACGAGACTGTTGTAGCCAAATACATCCTTGTCCAGAGGTAAAATATAGTATGGCCCTGTAACCTGCAACCTTCTGTTCATTAGTGAGCATGGTGTTCGGATATTCTCTGTCCCCAGAGAGAACCATATGATACTAAAGTCATATAATCCAAAAGTCTTAAGGGTTTTCCTTCGGTTGGACAACACACACACACACACACACACACACACACATAAACACACACACAAGAAACCATTAACCATTTAAAAACCAACACCCTTAAGGAAGCTTTTACGTTTTGAAACATCTGATAAGGACTTAATCTTAGTAACCAATACAGTCAATGTCAGAAAGCATTGTCAGGTACTTTCCAAACCTTACACCACCACAACCCTCTTTTAATGGTAGTCTAACTCTCTGCATCTAGCCTTTGGCTTCATTGTTCTCCATGTACACCAACTCGTCGTCCATAGACGCATGCAAATGATAACAGACAGGAACTTTTCAACAACATGTTCAGCTACGGAACAGATGCTGTTTTTATAACTAAGGACGTTGGTGCTGTTACTAAGAACTTAAACAATCCCTTGGCATTGGAATATAGATAACTGGAGCTACTGAGATTCCATGCAGAACGCTAGAACAAAGTTTTCACCTCGCCAAACAAAGCAAAACCTTCAAGAAGCCTTTAAGCATTCAAAACCCACAATCTTGAGGAAATCTTTCTATTAAAGATGAGGACATGGTCTTGGCAAAAACAAAACAAAAAAAAAAAAAAAACACATTGCCTGGCACCGTCCACACTTTACACAACCAGGACCCTGTCACACATCTGACTTGCACACTCCTAATGTCTTACCCTCTGTATCTTGCCTCAGGCTTCTGACCTTCATCTATGTTGACTCTTCATTTGAACAATCTTGTGAATATGTACAAACCTTAGTGTGGGAATGGAAATAACTTGACCCACTAGCAAGAGATAGAATATTTTCTGTGTAACTAATGCATAGACTATGATTAATAATGACACTATATGGCCAAAGGTATTTGGACACCTGACCTTCATACTTTCATCCACATGATGTTCTTCCCCAAATTGTTGCCACAAAACTGAAAGCAAATAATTGTCTACGATTATTTTGGATGCTGTATCATTCATATCACCCTTCAATGGAACTAAAGGGCACAAACCTGTTGCACAAACAAGGCCACTGTGCAAAAAGTGAGGTCCATTATTTGCCAAGGTTAATGTGAAAGAACTTGAGTGGCCCAAGCCATAAACTACACCTTCTCACTTGATATCTGAGCACCTTGCTACAGTAATACTCTTACTAATTACTAAGACTTAACGAACACAAATCATCACAAATTAACAGAAGGCCATTTATTGTGCCATCTCACCTAAAGGATTGTAAAAAATAACCACCCTAACACCATTTTCCAGTTGTTTTGAAGCGTAATATTAAACATATTCCTTTAAATCTCAGGAACTGCTGAATCAGTGCCACGGCCTCGGTCCTATTCCAACAATTTTCATGATTAAAGAAGTTAAACACAGCCCAGCTTTATCAGTTGTAGTCATTTGATAGCGCTGTAGTGTTATTTAAAGGACCTTTATGTGTCTAATCTAGTCATTTATGATTGGATATTTAATGCTGACCTGGGATCAGCTAGACTGATCTACAGTATGCTCTGCTCAGAGTCAAGCAGAGATGAGCTTGAGAGAAGAAAGCTAACGTGGCTTTAGAGCAGAACAGTAGAAAGCAGCGATATCTATCAGGATTCAGAGCACAAACACACTGCTTATCTGTGGTTTTATCTCTGCCATACCTCTTCTGCTGTTACATTTTGCTCACAGTGTGTTGGGTATTGACTTAAACTCTGCAAGGTCATGCAGCCATCAAATTCATTATATTCTACACTCTGGGGCTAATTATTCTCATTGTTAGAGCTCTGAGTGTAAGTCAATGGATTTTGTTTTAGCACGCCAGCAATATTTCTTCACGTCCAAGGTGGTTCAGACTCGCTCAGTGAAACCAAGATTCTTTAGGTAAAACAGGGAAACCAAGGACATTGCAAAGAGTTGACATGATTTACATGACTTGTTTAGTTTCATTTGGATGCAAAAACGAAACCACCTACAGTAAGTAGCATCATGACAGATATGTCATTCACCTTCAGGAAGCACTTGCTCAGGAAGCACCTGGACAGGGTTGCTGTAGATCCTGGGAACACAGGGGAACGCACACTCGATGGGACACCAGTTCATCGCACAGCCCCATGCATAAACACTAAAAAAACTCATTGACAACTAGAGGAAATGTATAGTTGCCAATCCATATATTATGGTTTTGGGGAGAAAACTGGAAAACCCAGGTGAAATATGGGTACAATCTCAAATCAAACTGTGGACCCTGTTGCTGTCAAAGCTTTAAATCCAACAGCTTTAGCCATCCAAAGTCATCAGCAAAAATCACACTACTTTACATGGGAAAGGTACAAAAAGTGTACTCCTACGGGTACCACCCTAGCAACACAGAGAGTGTATTACCATTTTGTTTTATAACCCAGCGACTCCTCGGTGACTTTTATGGCCAGCTGAAGTACTTTTTTACTACTCATTTTTAGACGACTTTAATGGACTCACATTAGTGCTATTTTTTTTTTAAATGCTCTACTAACTGTTTAACTGTTTTTGAAGCCGTTAGAGCTAGCAGACTAGTTTAAAGCAGTGCCACAATAGCATTAAGGAGAAACACATTCCAGAAGTCACTAAACCCATCACATGTTCAGTCTTAGTACTTAGTTAGCCTTGCAGGCATAAAAGCTGAAAATCCAGGTTTGTTTTCTCAGAGTTGCAGTTTGTTGCTTAACACTGATCTTATGGCTAATGTCATTTTGCCATGTACTGTAGATGACACCTTAATTATTCGATGACAACATGTCCTGTGAACAAATCCACACTAAATAACTAGTACTATGTATAATCGTCACTTTGGTACTTTGTCATGTCCAGTATTTGCATACATCAGCTCAAACAGCAGCATAAACTTTCATGCTAACCCTCATAAACACATCGATTGCTAACCAGCCAAGCCATGGCTATCTACCATAACCAATTGTATTGTTTGTATTGCTGCATTTCATTCCAAGGCTTTGAGTCCATTGTTTCTAAGTTGAACTTCTCACTAACGTTACGAGGAACATTGCTGGTAAATGATAGAGAGAAAAGTCTCGCTAAGAACTCGCTAAGTTCTTTTTAGAAGTTCTTTTTAAAACATTCTCATTATGTGTTATGTTTGAGATTTGGTTTACAAGTGTTTTTTTTTCTCAAATGCTTTTATAACTGCACTAGTAAAAGTGACATCAGTGCAACACACACCCACAAACGTCTCACAGGAATAATAAAAACACGGAAATAACCGATTTATTCGCAGTAAAATATTTTTTTAAATAAAAATTGTTTTCACGACAGAAGTTTTGTATTTACGTACAGGACAACTCTAGCCAGATTGCCAGGAATTAGATACCAATGGTGTTAATGTATTAGTTTATAGCATTGGCTAGGATTTTCTGCTATTTGCAAGCTTATAAATATTTCTGCAACCATGTGTCTTCTGCCCGTATGTTTATGACTCCAATAATCAGCAGATATTTTATCAGGACAGCTTAGCGCAGAATACAATGCGATCTGGGTCTCAAACTGGCACGACGTAACTTATCTTTGGAATCAGTGTAAATAAATTCTGGAGGCATAAATGCAACTTTCTTTGCAGCTGCGCTCTTTGGTTTTATTTTCCTGGATTCTCATCCAGCGTTTCATAACCGCTGACCTCTGAAGTTGGATTAACAGCTGTGCCAGTGTAAGAGGTGTGTAGCGTTAAGCTTCTACTGAAGTTTGTTGACACACACATTGAACTTGCTCCCTCCCCTCCATTGTTTGTTTTTATTAGGTCACTCCACCCTGACTGTTTACGCCATTGTCCCTGTATAGCATAAAAACCCATACGCTCCGATGTTGATTATTTATAGTGTAGATACAAAATAGCAGAACCCCATAAACCCCTGAAGGAAGTTGTTTCCATGGCACTGGGTTTCTGGGAAAAAATCCTGATAACAGCACACTGAATGCATTTTGGTGCACAAATGGAAAACAGATAAGAACCAAACTTTGCCTCCTCATTTATATTTACAACCCATGAGTATAAAGATGACAACAAATTATAGTGTTTAACGACTGAAGCAAACTGCCTTGTGCTAATCAATAAATTAGTCACGAAAAACAAATTAATGTCTCATACTTGGGTGTTATTTTGAGCTGAATGAGTAATCTGATCCTAGCTCAAATCTACTGTAACACTAACATTCTTCTGTTCACATGAAGTTTGTTGTGACTTATTTCTCAGGGTTTTTTTTTTCTTGCTCTTTTCCAACATGTATAGTGTAGCAGTCTTTCTTGTTGTTTCCAGCGAAATCACTCTAAAAATAGGAATTTATTTCAATAAACCGCTTTCGATTCATCTAGTTAAAACCTATTACGTAATTACCAGACTATGACTGCGATCCCAAAATAATTTAGACATAGTAGTTTGGAGTTGTTTGCACTTACTAGAATTAATCTTCAGAAAATAGATAAATCAGTAGTAAAAGTGTTTCCTCAAAACTTGCCTTATAAACTAACTTGAAATCAGTCACGTTACCTTAAAATGTCACCTAGCTTGTTTGTGATAATAAGTGATTAAAAAAAAAAAGCCACAGATCGTCTTCCTCCTACCTTGCCATGGTGTCAGAGACGCAGCCTGGAGCTGGGTAGCCCTCCCCGCAGGCGGACAGTTGAGCCTGCGACAGGCCTGGGCGTGTTTTCCATGTCTCCATTAGCGCTGTAACTGGAGAAATTAGATTCAACAAGGAGTTTGTCTGGTCCCGCATGTCATGCCGCGAAAACGACATTGTTCCTTGTGCTCCGATCTGGTAATGAAATGAATGTCCACCTGAATTAACACCGACAATAGCTGATGAGGGCACATTATTATTCTCTTGGTAATAGCTGCCATCATTGGGCTCCTGTTTAATCCCCTTGGGCATGTCATTGTTTGGAAACACACCAAACTCATAGTTGCCATTAAGAGAAGAAATAGGAGGTCCCAGAATCCCAGAGAGGCTGTATTCATCAATATTATCCCTCAAGGACAAGTATGTAGTCTCTGAAGCTGGGAAGAGCCCCATTGGCTGCTGGGGTTCCCCATAGTGTGCATTGGTGCAAGTTGCTTCACTGTTGGGCTCAGTCTTAATATGAGATGTAAATGGCAAAGGGGGCGCACTGCCATTGCTATTGCCCAGACACATACTCCTGTAATCAGTGTCTGGCTCATTTTTGATGTACTTGACCATCCCCATGGAGTCCAGGCCAACATTAAATATTTCCCCATCCAAGCTCTCCACTTTGGGGAACTTGAAGTCTTTAAAGTCATGCTCTTGGCCATCAGGGCTGTGGATGTCATTCTGAACTAAGCCAAGACTACTGGGAGGGCTTGAGGCAGAAAATGTCCGGGAAGGGTTCCTCGGACTGGACAAAGCCATGGAACCAACTGTGGGTGGACTAGACCCAGAAGGCCTCAAGTTGCCACCACTTCCTGTGGGACTGGACACAGATGACCTCATGTTGGTGCTGCAGGACAGCGGTGTCCGAACGCTTCCCATGCTCTGTGGACTTGAGATAGGTGATTTCATCACGTTAAAGGGGCTTGCTAGTGGTGGAGTGCCCATAGTGCTAGATTCTGTTGGGCTGCAGGTGCTTGAGTTGACACGTTGAGTTGGTGCCAGACCTGAAGCAACTGGACCCAGACTGGCTGGACTGCCTAAGGAAGGGTGGCTAGTGCCAAAGTAGGTGGGACTGGTGGTGGAAGTCACAATGTTATTTCCATTTGGGCTGGAAATACTGCTGGATTCTTCAGCAGGGCTGGACAAAACTGTGTTCAAGGTGGAAGGTGTTGGCACAGTGCCTACACCACACTCACCAAGGCTACCATTAGGTAACTGGGACATGGTTGGAAATAATGTTGGAGCAGCTTTTATTTTCGGGCTCCTAGTAGTCCCTGACTGATTGTCCTTGATCCCTCTGCCACACAAAGGGTAAAGTTTTCCAGGGCTGTCTTGGCATTTGGCAGGTGGTCCCTGCTGGCCAAAGGCAAATTCAGCCTCCCTGGCAGCATTCATATACAAGCCCATAGACTCAGCAACAGTTTTGGAAAGCTCTTTAGAGTCTTCCGGCTTGCGGCCATGAATGGAGTTATTATATGCAGGGAAGCTGAGCTGCTGGTCAGGATTGAGCTGGGGAACTGGCATCTCGGCCTTTTTTCCTCCACTTTCCTTGCACTTTGGAGCAGGGACACTGGATGCATTACTTGCATTTACAATGTCCATCAGGACATCACTGTTCATCAGAGCTCTCTCCTCCTCTGTTGTGCAGCACTGCTCAATAGATCCTGGCATCTGGGCCCATCTGTTTTCTCTGTCTGTACCTTCGTAAATACTTTGGTATCTTTTGGACTCCATGCCTGGATCATTTGATAGACCTGGAGGGTTTTAGAAAGATGAAGAACAGGTAATCACTTTAGGTAGAAGTGACATTCTTTTTGCATATTCAGTTATATTATACCATATAATGTATATTCAAATACATCACATTTACATTTACATTTACATTTACAGCATTTGGCAGACGCCCTTATCCAGAGCGACGTACATAAGTGCTTAAATCTCTATCATTGGATACATTAATGCTGGTTCACTAGGTTACATACTTAAATTAAATTACATCACAAATTAAATTCACTTCATTTAATACAGAGCACAAAGCAAAAAAAAAAAGCCATACTTGCATTTGTACTTGACACATTTTTTGCTTATTTAACATTTTTCTGCATAATAAATAATAATAATACATACAGTTTAAATCCTAGTAAGATCTCTTTTGAAAGAAAGTTTTCTGATCATTTTTAAAAATCAGTTTTCAAATGTTTATTGTAACCAGCTGAGTTGGGGAAAAAATTAAGCTGAAGTCATAGCAAGTTGTGCCTATTTTGTTATCTTATCTAAACTACAGTATGACTAAAGTGGTACAAGCTAGTCGGTAATAATCTATTGCATGAACTTTTTCTGAACTATAATCTACACTGATATATGTACTATATGTACATTTAGTCATGTACAGATCAGACACTGAGCCTGAGCACAAATATCAGAGCGTAAATATAATAACCTGAAACATTGAAATTTGTGTTATATTGAATTGTATATATTTTATGCCCTGAATGCATGTTGTGTTGACAGACATGACACAGATCATGCATGTCAAGGCATTACAAATTGCAAAACAAATAGCTTTATCGTCACTCCTGAGGTGTGTCACAGAACAAAAGCCTTACGTGAAGATTGTCACTCAGTCAATTAGATCAGGACAGTCTCTAAACTTAAATACCTTGTAATGTCATAATGAAAATGAAAATATTAGTCATCTCTATGCAAAACAATATGTGCCTTGGAGCGTTCTACGGCAGCGGATCTCAAAGTTTTTAACTGTTACATGCATACAGTCAGTCCCCTTTAAACACAGTCTAATTATTCTGATAAGAAGCTACGGTAATATTTAGCCTATTTATTACTGTTTATTACATCAAAGTCATAGATTTGGTTTATTCCTGAACTTGTGGTTCTGCTAAACTTTTGGATATTTCAATGAGGCCCATAACTATCAAATTGTATTTGTCTTGTCAAATAAATAAAAATTCCAATGTAATAAGTGACAAGCCTAAATATATAACTATAAAAAAATAATAATAAATGCTTCCTGGACCCCAATTTTTAAGCAGTTGTACTACACAATAGGAAACAAAAGTCTATATAAAGGGATATTTAAGCAGGTAAGAACCATTAAAAGTTTGAAAGAAAACTTTTTTAAAAAAAGATTTGAAACTTTCTTGACTCCTTCACTGCTCCAAACCAAGGCAGGGTTGAAGCATTCATGTTTCTTCTGGACACGAATGAGCTTTTTAAATCGCGATCAAACTTCTGTCCGAGAGCGCAATTCATCATGTGCGCAACAAAAAGCGAGAGCCAATTTTTTTTTTTTTTTTTTTTTTTTTTGCGCAACAGTGGCGTGCACAGGCTCAGTCTATCCACATGGGTTTAAAACAGCTGCTGTATAAAAAAAACAGTGCGATACAAAGCCAAAGTAAAAAAAAAATTCAGAAAAGAAAAGAAAAATCTCTGCATACATACCAACACTTCTGGTTTAAAGTGTTACAGTAAATACACTAAGCAGTGAGGGAGGGATATATATGTATTTTTTTTTGCATGCGACCATTGGACTGAAGAACAACACACACACAAACACACACACACACACACACGCACACACACAAATAGACACACACACACACACACGAACTTTCTCTCTCTCTCTCTCTCTCTCTCTCTCTCACACACACACACACACACACACACACAATCATGGCCTGTCATAGTGTTATTTAATAATCGATAAACAAATCGAAGGTTTCTAGAAACTTAAATCTAAAAAACGCGCCACACGTCAAACTTTTCCCTCTAACGTTTTTCACGCAGTTTGGTCCAAACGCAGCGCTCAGATGTTCCTCCATCACCACAATCAAGAGAGTGACGCAGTTCTTTATACTATAAACACTTTTCCCCCAGACAGCCCTTATAACGACAGGATGACACCGAGAGCGACTTCTGGCGCCTCGTCATATCTCTACGCGCTGCGTCTTTGCGCGATTTTACGCACAACATCACGGAGAGCAGTGAAGAAATCAGCGCTGTCATCAAGTCGCAAACTGCGGCCTTAAAGCTTCTATTTCATCTCAACTGCATCAAGTTTGAATAAACGCAGCACTGATCCCTATTAAAAGATCTTCACTAACAGTATTCACTGTTTACCTGTCCGATTTAGTGTTGACTCGTTATTAATGTTAATAACACGCATGGCACCGAGGGTAGGTTTGTTGTTATAGCACTTTAAAGTGACGTAAAAAAGCTTTTGCCTTCGTAACAAGAACAAGTTACAAACTTCACATCAATTTTCTCCCAACTCTAAATGACACAAGCTATTCGTTTCAGTCGTCTAGTGCAATGCAAATGACACTTTTCTATATACACTGTATAGATGATGGACACTGACACATAGGAATAAACCTAATCTGATACCTGATGCTGATCTCACCTTAATCTGCTTTTGTTTAGGATAATGATGTTGACCTTACCTTAACTACGACATCCAGATTTATCACGGGTCTCCGTTGCTGTGCAACCGGTAATCCAATAAGAAAAAAAAAAAGAAAGCAAGAGAGAAAAAGAGAGAGAGAGAGAGAGAAAGAGAGAGAGAGCGAGAGCGAGAGAGAAAACAGTTCTATATTGCTTTATGCCTTTATGCTTTAAAGTCTCTCTCCTATGTGTGTGTGTGTGTGTGTGTCCGGTGTTGTTTGCGGTCGCCGCGCGCGCTCTACTTCCAGTTCTGACAGCTCGCGCGCGTTAAATCCCCAAACGACAAGCGCGCAGGTCCGAATAAAATAAAAAAAAAAAAATAAAAAAAAAAAGAGTGAAAATGTTGACTTTTCTGTTTGTAAACTCAGCACTTTTCACGTTCCGTGCACATGGCTACAAAAGGAACCGAATAAGGAGATGAAGAAGCCGACTGACTGACAAGCTCGGGGAAGGAAAACCGAGCGCAGAAACACAACTGCACACACAGGGACTCGTGCGGACTTGCTGAGCACCGACGTCAGAGCCGTGCGCGCGCGTGTCCGCGCGCGACGGGTCCGCCTACCTGCCTGCCGCGCGCGTGAGGGAGGGAGGGAGGGAGGGAGCAATGGTAGAGGAGGAGGTAGTCAGTGCGCATGCTCGGCTGAGAGAAGTAGGGCATGTTAGTTTAATTGACCGAAACACACACACACACACAAACACACACACAAACACACACACACACACACACACACACACAAATTACAACATTACAATTCTTCCAAAGTGCACTGAAATGATATTTACTGATATGATTGTATTTTCTATTATCATCCACTCAAACTGTCTATATCAACATAATTTCTATTAAAAAAACTATATATATATATATATATATATATATATATATATATATATATATATATATATATATATATATATATATAAAACAATCAAATGTAAACTCAAAATGTTAACAGCTAGCATTATTAATCATTTATTTCTAGGTGATTTAAAAGATAGTGACAGTAAAAGTTAATGTTTATCAGATCATTACAAATAAAACTTTCTTAATTGTTGGACAAATCGTTGGTGAATCTCATGAGAGGAATAAATGACTTTTCTGAACTATACTTTACACTTTCATAGACATTTAACATTCATTCATTCATTCATTCATTTACTACCACTTATCCGAACTACCTCGGGTCACGGGGAGCCTGTGCCTATCTCAGGTGTCATCGAGCATCAAGGCAGGATACACCCTGGATGGAGTGCCAACACATCGCAGGGCACACACACACACTCTCATTCACTCACACACTCACACAATCACACACTACGGACAATTTCCCAGAGATGCCTATCAACCTACCATGCATGTCTTTGGACTGGGGGAGGAAACCGGAGTACCCGGAGGAAACTCCTGAGGCACGGGGAGAACATGCAAACTCCACACACACAAGGCGGAGGCGGGAATCGAACCCCCAACCCTGGAGGTGTGAGGCGAACGTGCTAACCACTAAGCCACCGTGCCCCCCTGACATTTAACATGATTTACATTAATAAATAATAAATATTAAATGGCGATATCAGTATCTACACCCACAGCTACACACACACACAACCACATACTCATCCACACACAGGGGTTATTTTGCATAACCGCTTCACCTGCTGGGATGTTTCTGGGAGGTAGAAGGGAACTAGGAGGAACCTGAAACAAATGCACACAGACACAGACCCACAGGAACAATTATAACTCTATAACACAGTGTCCTCAAGATCAGGGTTAAACCGTGGATGAACCTCAGTGCCACCCTACATTGTCTGCCATTAAAGGGTACAAAATTCGCTAGAACATTTTTAATCTTTATTATAACATCTTATGGATAACATCTTATGGAAAATGCATTGGATTTGCTTGTTAAGATATTTCCAATATTTTTAAACATCTAAATAATACTGCATTTATAATCATGATCCTGTGGCTGCTTGTTTTTTCATTATAATTATTAAAAAAATAAAAATGTCACGTTTGATAAAAGAATCTAAATGATTGCTGATTTGCATGAGTTGGTCTTCTAGCTACTGATAATCTAATAATCTGATCATCATCGTATACGATGAAAGTACTCTGAATAGTCAGCATTGTGTATTTAGTATGGGGTTTATAAGGTTTTATGGTTGTGTGAGCTTGGGGGGAAGACTGTATCTTTAAATTCAGGCCTTGAGACAGGAGTCTCTCAGCTGAGCAGTTTGCTCGCTGTTTTCCTGAGCCCTGTTGGCCGGGTCATAGCTGCAGGGGTTAACACACAAACACATAGTTTTCCCACCCAGAAACCTGCTCCGCTCACAGCTGCTCGCTGACAGCACACTGCAAACACCAAGATCTCTAATGTAACCCTGAGAGAGAGAGAGAGAGAGAGAGAGAGAGAGAGAGAGAGAGAGGTAGTGGTAGAGAGGAAGGTAAGTCTATATTGCTGTGTTGTATCTTAACTACTGCATTGGTATTACATTAGCTAGTTATTGGTTTATTTTCTATTTGTGATACTGGGAATTGGGAATTGGTGAAAATTGGTGGGATGTCACCACCAGGGGGTGCTACAGTTCACTTTTGATTGTTTATAAATTGGGAACGTTAATCAGGGATATTTTACAAAAATTGTAAAGATCTGATAAAATTGCTTGCTTACAAAAGTCCAGATAAGCAATTAAAAATAGCACCCCTTTAAATCTTAACCATTAGTGTTAAGATGAAGGCTACATTTCACTTTTGTTCTGAGTGACTTTACATAAGATCAGGTAAGGACTCCTCAAGATCTCTGAAGGTGTGATGTGGTTTCTGGCAGTGAAATGACAGCATTGTATCCTTTAAGCCATATAAATTGTTCTTGGATACATGATTGTGCTTGGATCAAGCACATCCCACGAATGCTTGATCAGATTCTTGCCATAGTGTATCCTGGTGCCATCTATTCTTCAGGTAAACCACATACACACACGCACACACACACAGCCACCCACATGATGTTAAAGAATATATAATTCTTTCATCTTTTCAAGTGATTTTTGTGTCCCTGCTTTGCACACCTGGATTCAGGGATTTTCTGCCTTCTGCCATTCTTCTTTGCAAATCTGTTCAAGTTTGGTCAGGTTGAAGGGGACCATCAGTGGACAGCCATTTTCAGGTCTCTCCAGAGATGTTCGGTAGGATTCAAGTCAGGGCTCTTTAAGACATTCACAGAGTTGTCCCTAAGCCACTCCTGTATTGTCTTGGCTGTGTGCTTAGAGTCATTGTCGGATGTCATGTTGTCATGTTGTCAAGTAAATTTTACTTTATTAAAAATATCTCTGTACTTTGCTACATTTAGATTTCCCTCAACCCTGACCCGTCTCCCAGTCCCCTGCTGCTGAAAAACAGCTTGATGCTCCCACGACCATGCTTCACTGTTGGGATGGTATTGTGCAGGTGCCTGGTTGCCTCCAGACATAACGTTTAGAATTGCGGCCAAACAGTTCAATCTTAGTTTCATCAGACCAGTGAATCTTGTTCCTCACAGTCCGAGAATCCTTCAAGTAACCTTCAGGTGTTTTTTTTTTTGCAAACTCCATGCAGGCTTTCATGTGTTTTGCACTGAGAAGAGGTTTCCGTCTAGCCACTCTGCCCTAAATCCCTGACTGGGACAGCACTGAGATTTAAACCCAGAATACAAGACGAATTTAGGACTCAGGAAACTATTCATTTAAACACATTATCTCCTCAGTTTAACCGGTGAATTTAACAAAATCAAGCCCTGGTCTCTGGTCTGATGAGCTATGAGCCATGATGATGATTCATGCTTAAAAACAGCCAGTAATTATTTGCAGCATTAAATGTTTATCAGCTCTGCAGGGTTATTTTCATGTTTCAAATGAACAACCAGTTTACACCCAGACCACAGTCCACCGGTCCATGATGCATGCCCAAATGATTTACTGTTTACTAGAAAAGCAAATTGTTCATATTTTCGGTGTCATGATGTGGAAAACATATTAGTCACATCTTCTGCAGACCTCAGAACCTCAGTAATGTCAAAAGCACTCTGCTGTGGATCCTGAATTCTTAATTAAATTTTTTTTTTTTTTTAAGTTATAGGCAAATAATCACTAATGTAGTAGTGTGATGTAGCCAGACATGCTGAGGTTCGATATTTAAGCTACATTTACACATACAGTCATTTTATCACTGCAAGTCTCCAGTCTCTGTACTAAAAAGACGTCAGGCGGCGTTCCTACTACTGGTTGCCATAGTAATAAGGTTTGATTACAGTAGCATTCCAAATCGGTTTTCTACACACTAAAAGATGAGGAAGATTTGGTGTTTGTATAAATTCAGCAGTGTTTATCTGCACCATATAATTTGAGATGAAGGAGAAGCAGTGTGTGACCTCTACTGGCTTTGTTCCCATTGGTAGTCGCTGTACTGTGTCGCTGCGTATTTCCATAAGGTTAAACTATTCTTTACTTTGTCGTGTCACTGGACACGCCCACATCTAATCACCAACGCTCGCTGTCTCTCACGTCTCCGGAAGTCACTGGCTCTCACGGAAACTGAAAGAACTTCACTCGCTTTGTCTTTAAATTGTCACTGTACATGTGAAAGGCATGTTGTAGCCTATTGGTTAAGGTGTTTGGCTACCAATTGGAAGGTTGTGAGATCGATCCTAGGTCCACCAAGCTGCCACTGTTGGGCCCCTGAGCAAGGCCCTTAACTCTCAGTTGTATAAAAATGAGATAATGTAAGTCGCTCTGGATAAAGGTGTCTGCTAAATGCTGTAAATGAAAGATTTATACCACAACAGTTTGCTTATTTGTTTAAGGTTTTAATCCATTTATAGTTAGCGTTAATTTATAATGTATTCACTTAACAAACAAATTAACAAACAAATTATTCAAGATGGAAGAATTTTATGTCACCTACACAGTCATGTACAGTATAGGACTTTAAAATGGCATTAAAATGAAAACCCTATCAAAACACCTTATAAATATAAATAATAATATAAATGCATCAAAATAAAATTAATTTAAGATAAATAGATTGTGACTTATTTGATGACAAGAAATTTTGCCCTCACAGAAAACTTCATTAACCATTTAAAAAAGCCTCTACAAGTTTCTCTGATAGAAATGACAACATGCTTGAAAGCGAGTATTGATGAAACACTGTGATCAGATTTATAGATAGAACTTGTTTCTGACCTGCTGATATTGCAATATAAAACGAATCAACCACTTTTGACCAATCAGAATCCAGAATTCACAGTTAACAAGAATTCTCTCACATCTGACTAGCAGTGAAAAAATAGTTGGTAAGTAACGCTGAAGTCACGTCTCCTCTTTAGCATCTTCCTCCCTCACAGAGCCACAGCGTAAGATATTCTGTCAGAGGAGCAGTGGGACTGTTGACTCACCCATGATGTTTGGGTGTTGGGGAAGATCGGTTTAGTCTTTTTCTCAGAACCGAGGAGGTGATTATTGTTATTAAACATGAATCAGCGTGTGTTTGAGCTCCACTATTGCATGAAAATGATTCATTCATTTAATTCTTACAATGAAACATTTTTAGGGCAAAGTTTTATTATGTCTACAAGAAGAAATGAAAATGACTGGAGTTGTTTTAAAAATCTAATTAAGTTTATTAGAAACAGGGCTAAGGAGCAGTTGGCACTTAGCACGCTGAGCTGTAATTCACGAGGGATTAGTTGTGTAGTAGAACACAAAACACTGCACAAAAAAAAATAGAAAAAAAAAATAGAAAAAAAATAGAAAAAAAAAAAGCAAAGAAACTAGCAAGCAATAAATAAGTAAGTAATAGACAGATATATAGACAAACAAACAAACAAACAATAAATAAATAAAAAAGAAATATTATTTTAAATATTATTCTAACTTATATCAATAAAAGTTAGAAATTGCCAAACAGCTAAGAAAAAAAAATAAATTACAGGCAATTACTTTTATTTCAAATAAGACTATGTGCAAGGATGTATATATATATATATATATATATATATATATATATATATATATATATATATATATATATGTATATATAATGTGTGTGTGTGTGTGGAGTTTGCATGTTCATCCACATGCCTCGGGGGTTTCCTCCGGGTACTCCGGTTTCCTCCCCCGGTCCAAAGACATGCATGGTAGGTTGATTGGCATCTCTGGAAAATTGTCCTGAGTGTGTGATTGGGTTGGCACTCCGTCCAGGGTGTATCCTGCCTTGATGCCCAATGATGCCTGAGGCTCCTCGTGACCCGAGGTAGTTCGGATAAAGCGGTAGAAAATGAATGAATGAATAAGAATAGTTTAACAAAGAAATGAAGCAATAAATGAATGAATTGAAGGAGTAATTTGAAATGTCTATAAAATGTCCATAAGAAAAGCTACATTTAAACCAATCAACCAATAAATAAATAAATATCCAGCCACATATGAGTAGTGTATCTGCCATATAAACACACTGGATGATTGAATTATTCGGAGCAGCCCCTATGCCGTAGGTAAAGAAAGTTGCCCTGCAGCAACGCTCCACTGCCCCTGAGGCATTTGCAGAAATGGCAAATCCCAACCTGTGTCTCTGGTTGCTTTCCCACACTTACGTGGAATTAAAGTAATTGAGGTATTGAGCCTTGAGAAATGAAACAGAAAAAAACTCCCACTTGCTTATCTTAGTAAATGGGATGCAATAAACCTTTATCTGAAAGATAAAATGTTGATTCATTCTACCAGGAATCTAGGAAGGGTTTATGTTTCATCATAGCTGCTGAAGTTCATAAGGTTGGTAATGAGCTGACGAATCGAGTTACTGTAGGAGATTCACCAAAAGGACAGCTAGAAAAATTAGTACTGCTGCAGCTCTACTGTAGCGCCATGATATATACGTTGTTTTAATACAATTAAATCCTCCAGCCCTCAACTTTTCATCCTGTTTGCTGAAATCTGACCTCCACTTTTTTCCAGAACTTGAATGACGAGCTTGAGCAATGACAGGAAACCTCAGAAATACGTGCCTCCTGTTGTCTTCCTGGTTTTCTACAGTCTGTGCTTCCTGTTTCCTGAATATTAATCAGCTATTGACTTTATACACAGTGTGCGTTCAATTCCCGAATCTGAAGGTGTTGATTAACAAAAGCTCAGTCGTAATTTTCAGGTTTATAAGATTCCTAATACTGTTGTATTGTACGCTGGATGTTCTGTATAATCTGAAATGATGTATAGTTTGTATAAATGTAGAATTTGATGTTATGTAACAAATGTATAATTGTTGATATATCATTGATGGAAGGAGTCTCCGGTGTCAGTGCTTTGTAACGGCCAGTGATAAAGCTATAACTTTAACTGTAATCCTAAACGGATAAAACATACTATGTGTCATTCATTAATAATTAATAATTGTAATCTTTGGTATATTGCTGTGGTATAGGAGCAATAAAAGACTTCAGGGTGTGCTCTTATAGGAAAGTAATCACATAGCATCACTGATCACACATCTTCCCACGAGCCTTTTAGTCTTTACTTATTTTCATAACTCAGCGATGACTGTGGAATTAATAAAATAAAAAAAATAAAAAATTTAGATTCATTATCAGATCCCATCTGTTGGGGAAAAAAAAGCAACGTAGGACCAATAATGCCACAGTAATACTTATTAATACTACTACTGTTAATAATAATAATAATAATAATAATAATAATAAAAATGGGGGGGGCATGGTGGCTTAGTGGTTAGCACATTCACCTCACACCTCCAGGGTTCGATTCCCGCACTGCCTTGTGTGTGTGGAGTTTGCATGTTCTCCCCGTGCCTCGGGGGTTTCCTCCGGGTACTCCGGTTTCCTCCCCGGTCCAAAGACATGCATGGTAGGTTGATTGGCATCTCTGGAAAATTGTCTGTAGTGTGTGATTGCGTGAGTGAATGAGTGTGTGTGTGTGCCCTGCGATGGGTTGGCACTCCGTCCAGGGTGTATCCTGCCTTGATGGCCAATGACGCCTGAGATAGGCACAGGCTCACCGTGACCAGAGAAGTTCGGATAAGCGGTAGAAAATGAATGAATGAATAATAATAATAATAATAATAATAATAATAATAATAATTACAATAAAAATAATAAGAAGATTAAGTGTGTACTTATATAGCACCATTTATGCATTAAAATGCGGTACAAATAAATACACAAAATAAAAACTGAAAATTGAGAAAAAACAAATAAATGACATAAAAAATAGTACAAATGTCGATTAACAATTCTAACCAAATAAAAATAACGACAGCAATTTTAAAATTATTTCTTAAATTATCAAGGCTGTTTGCACCTTCTCATTAACATAAAAATATGCAAATTTTTGTATTATCAACTGGAGGTTTGCTGTAACTGTTATTATATGTTATATCAGGAACTAACTTATTTCACATGAAACACAAGCATAAATTTATTAAAAAATATATCAATATGTTCATTTGTTAGAAGAAATTTAATTGTTGACAATTTTTGTTGACAAAGTCTGTGAAATCTGTGATGGGTTGGCACTTCGTCCAGGGTGTATCCTGCCTTGATGCCCGATGATGCTTGAGATAGCCACAGGCTCCCCGTGACCCGAGAATAGTTTGGATAAGTGGTAGAAAATGAGTGCGTGAGTGAGTGAGAGAGTCTGTGAAATGTTCTGAATGTTCTGTTTTGAAAAGATATCATCACAAAACCTGAGTGTTGATTCATTCCCTATAACAGCATGGCTCCAAAACTGTTTTATAGCAGAAGCTTTTATTTTGTCACATACTTTACAGCACAGTGAAATTCTTTTAATGCATTCCCAACTTTGGAGGTCTAAGCGCAGGATCAGACATGATACAGTATCACTAGAGCAGACAGCATTAAGGGCCTTGCTCAAGGGCCCAACAAGGCTTCAAAGGTTCAAACTTACAACCTTCCCATCAGTAGTCCAACATCTTAACCACTAAGCTCCAACATTCCCAGTACCTTTCTCCAGCTCTGAATTTAGATCATGTCTATATCACCTCTTGTTACCGCCACAGCTTTCTCATTAGATCGAGGCTAGAGCTTTAGGCTGTAAACAGCTGTAAGCTAGAGCACAGTTTTGCATGACTAACTAGAGAACTCCAGGTACACCAGAACAGGCAGATTGAATAATGTGTTGATCCTATTATGCCTGTGATGCATATTCAATAGGAACACCAAATATGAAACACGGCGTGACTCCGGATCGGTGCATTATCGTTCCGGTCTTCATCACGGAATAATGTGATGTTTACTGAAATTGTGTCAAGTAGATTACAGATTAATATGCGACGTGTTTCCTCACATACATTCTGTTCCAGATGCCAGGCAAGCACATTACAGCCAGATAACAGCAGCACTCGAGGCCCAAAATACTCTCAACTAACCAGCTCACAGATGTGACGATGCAACACCGTATGTTTCTCATGCATTCGTTGTGTTCCTGTAACAGAATGGCAATCGATACCACCGTTTTTTTTTTTAAAAATATATTGACACCATAGACAGGCTTAAGTTTTTAAATGTATGGCACTGGGCAGACACCTTTATCCAGAAAGACTTACATACATTATATTTACACAACTAAGCAGTTCGTGTTTAATGGCTTTGCTCAAGAGGCCAGCAGTGGTGATATTTGAACACTCAGAATCCCAGGTTGAAAACCACCAATCTGCGACTGCGGGGCCCTGAGCAAGGTCTTTAACCAGTCTGTATTTCCTGTTTCCTGAATTTTAACCAGTTATTGATTTTATACAGTAACACCAATAATCTGCCACTGCTGGGCTTTTTTTTTAATCAAGGCCACTCGATTAAAAGGCTACTTGATTACGGTCACTCTCAGTTGTAGAAATATCAGTTTTATAACATTTACATTTACGGCATTTAGCAGACACCCTTATCCAGAGTGACTTACAGCTGAGGGTTAAGGGCCTTGCTCAGGGGCCCAGCAGTGGCAGCTTGGTGGACCTGGGGTTCAAACCCATGACCTTCCGATCAGTAGCCCAACACCTTAACCACTGAGCTACCACTTCCCGCTCTGGGAAGTGGTAGCTCTGGATAAAGGCGTCTGCCAAATGCTGTAAATGATAACCCTCTCTACTTCAGGTGTGATGTTTCATGGCTGATTCTGCACTCTAACCTCAACTTCCTAGTAAGCTAGGAAAACATCTTAATACAATGGGAATTGGTAGCTTAGTGGTTAGGGCTTTGGTCTACTGATTGAAAGGTTGTGGGTTTGAATCCTTGGTTGAAAAGCAACATCTGCCTTTGCTGGGTCCTTGAGCAAGGCTCTTAACTCTTAGTAGTATAAATAAAATTCACTCTGGAGAAGGAAATCTGCTAAATGCTGTAAATGTAATGGAACAGAATTTCACTATTCTTTAATGTACATTAATGTACGTGTGACAAATAAAGGCTACTCAAAATAAACAGACAATAGTGTAACTTGCAAAACAGGTCCTTGTATCAAACATGGAGGAAGACAGTATCAAATTCCTCACTCTATTATGAGTTCTACTGTTCTGTGTGCATCCTCATTCTTGTCAAAATGTGTCATTATCACAGCGAACGAATCCGATTCGTACCTAAACCGGTCTGATGGCTCTCGGTCAATTAACCAGAACTAAAATGTGGATAGAGACTTCCTTCCTGTCAACAGTGTATAATAATAATAATCACACAGCACACACACACACACACACACACACACACACACACACACACACACACGGTCACAAAACCTCATAGTCATCAAGTTTTTAACGGGAGTTTCTAAGAAGCCTGTTTTGACAAAACTAGTCACACAGCGTGATACTGACACCTCTGAACAATTCCCACGAAATTGCAGTTCCTTGATATTTTACAGGTTATTTGTGTTAAAAGCTATCGAGTTTCCTTTTTTCTTTTAGTAATCATCAGATTAAATGGCTGGGAATCGGAGCAGGTGCACAGCAGAACACACGGAGTCAAAACATACAGCGTTTTTGAGAGTCATGCGGAAACAGCTGAATATTCCGGAGATTTCTTTCTTTCGAGAGATTTTGTTTTTAAAGAAGAAAAATTCTATTCAATCTGTATCAAGGTTGTCCAAAGAGATGAACGAATAAACAACTATCTGTTTGCTTTCTTTACATCACAGTCACAGTTCCATTTATCTGAATATACAGTAAAGCAGGAAACCTCTGCAGAATTTACTCAGATCATTATACTGTCTATCGAATTCACTCGAAAACTACTGTTTTCAATGAAAACGAGTCAAATCAGGTCATGACCTCACGTGACCAAGAGAACTGACATTGATAAAGCGTGTACAACATTCTTGAATATATAAATTCCTTTTAAACAACCTCTTTTACAAACCTAGCGCTTGTACAGTTCGTGATATTGTGTATAGTGTAAATTCTTATATTCTGACCGATTCAAACCATCTTTTTATTATCTGCGTGATGTAGTAGCCTGAATGAAACTACTGATAGGAAGGTTATGTGTTTGAATCCCAGGTCCACCTCCTGGGCCCCTGAGCAAGGCCCTGAACACTCAATTGCTCAGAATGAGATCATATGTATGTGGGATGTGGTAGACTAGTGGTTAAGGTGTTGGGCTACCAATCGGAAGGTTGTGAGTTCGATTCCTACGTCCACTAAGCTGCCACTGCTGGGCCCCTGAGCAAGGCCCTTAACCCTCAATTGCTCAGTTGTATGAGATAAAATGTAAGTCGCTCTAGATAAGGGCGTCTGCTCATTCTGTTGAAGACCATTTAAGAGGGAGTTTAAGTATCTTGGGGTCTTGTTCACGAGTGAGGGAAGGACAGAGCGGGAGATCGACAGGCGGATCGGTATGTCCTCTGCAGTGATGCGGTCGAAGTCTGTTGTGGTGAAGAAAGAGCTGAGCTGCAAGGCGAAGCTCTCTATTTACCAGTCGATCTACGTTCCTACCCTCACCTATGGTCATGAGCTTTGGGTAATGCCCGAAAGGACAAGATCACGGATACAGGCGGCCGAAATGAGTTTCCTCCACAGGGTGGCTGGGCGCTCCCTTAGAGATAGGGTGAGGAGCTCGGTCACTCGGGAGGAGGTCAGAGTAGAGCCGCAGCTCCTCCACATCGAGAGGAGTCAGCTGAGGTGGCTCGGGCATCTGTTCTGGATGCCTCCTAGACGCCTCCCTGGGGAGGTGTTCCGGGCATGTCCAACCAGGAGGAGGCCCCGGGGAAGACCTAGGACACCCTGGAGGGACTATGTCTCTCGGCTGGCCTGGGAACGCCTCGGTATTCCCCCGGAAGAGCTGGAGGAAGTGTCTGGGGATAGGGAAGTCTTGGCATCCCTGCTTAGACTGCTTCCCCCGCGACCCGGTCCCGGATAAGCGGCAGAAGATGGATGGATGGATGGAGGAAAAAACCTCCAAGTGAACAAACGGTGTATAACCAAGTGAACCACTGTTGATGTATTGATCGATAGAGACTTCAAAGCACTTTTGTATGTCGCTCTGGATCAGGGCATCTGACAAATGCCATAAATGTAAATGTAAATGTAAATTTCTTTAATATTACAGATGAAAGCTAGGACTCTCAACAAATTTAAAGCAGATTTCAACAAAGTTCAGACTATCAGTATTGTGGTATTGATGATTAACGGCTTTGCTAATAGTTCGGAGAACTCTGAGAGAGAGAAAGCACCAACGCTTGGAATTGACACCTTGGTGCTGCACTCAAGTTTCACTCAACTTCAACTTCGACCCACTTTACAGTAACCTTTTAAAAAGCAACCAATGTGGTAAGTCTCCTCAAGGACCCTCGTCTCTAGTTACACCAGAGGCGCAGCTTCGCATAATTTGCGTGTAGAAATTTTTTTCATTTAACCTTAAAAACATATCAAGATTTTTAGGGGTGAAAGTTCCCACCTAGTTGGTATTTGTCCGATCTGAATTAGACCTGGGATCAGTCTCTCTGGCTCTGTAGCTCGCAGATGATGTTGAACTCTGCATTTGTTTGTCAAAAGTTTCATTCACTGTATTTTCTGTTAAAGTTTTCCTCTTCACCTAAAAGTAAAATTTTTTCTTGTTTGGAATTTAGATACATGTTGGATTTAGAAAGATGCAGAACAAGCTGTGAAATTTTACTAATGACAAATCTTTTTTCTTTTAGTAATCATCAGATTTCATTCAAGAACATTTTTATATCGATCTGTAACAATGCTGTGCAAATGGACATAATAGCGTAATAACAGCATAATAGCTGTAATAACGCTTCATATGAATCTTTTGTACTTACAGCGGTGAACTAATCGCTCATCCGTAGTTGACTTAATTGTGAGGGGTGCGAAGAAACCGGAGAACCTGGAGATGTAGGAACGTCTGCACCATGTCTGTGTGGGTTCTTTTCAGTTCTCAGATTTCTCTGCATCTCAGATTTAATTCTGGTGGAATGACTACAGTACGTTGGCATTAGGTGTGAATGTGAATGAGTGTATGAACGTGTGTGGACATGGTGCCTTGTGTTGTCAATCGCTCGCTCGCTGTGTCGTCCTAACGTCACAACCGGTGTCCCCAGGATAGCTCTGGATCCACAACAAAGGAGAAGTGACCAGGACAAAGCGCTTACTGAAGAATTGTGCAGGAAGAAACTATGTCGAAATTCTGATCTTAATGAGGTTAGGAGTTAGCAGTAAAAATAGAAATTGCATTCGATACAATTTCCTTTATGTCCCAATCAGGAAGTATTTTTAATTCCGAACTTCATTCATTTCTGCTCAACACTGTTTGCTCTCTATTGCCTTGTTAATTTCGTGTGCAATCTTGTCTTATCCTTTATATAAATAGATATATATGTATATAATCCAACGTCATGTCGTGAATCATTTTTATATATTGCATTTCCAAAGCAGACAGCCTGCAGCTCCATTTCATTATGCAACCCTGCATTATGCAACGGCAATAAAGTTGACATTAATGATGCCAATATCTCCAAACACACCACATGGTTAACGTACATATGAACCATTTTACAGTCCTGTTCCATAGACTTTGTTGTTGAGATCCCATAAACCAGCCTGCCAGCTTGATCAATTCCTGTTAGGCTTTAGGACGTCTGATTTGAATTACAAAAGCCGGGCTGCCAAATATCGAGATCTGACACTTGTGTTGATGAATCATTTCGCGGGACACATTCTCCAAAGTGTCACATGCAATTAGCAGCCAGGGGTTGCATAACATGCCATTCTGTGTGTTAGAGTGGGAGGCAGCTCGCTCGTCAGTGCCCTATTCATCCCATAGCGCTTTTCTAAACGAAATAAAAAAGTTCTTTCATGGCTAGGTAACACCGTTGTAGCTGTTTCAGACTAATTACAGTGGTCACCTGTTGTGTTCGTCTACACGGTCCTTAGTGAGTAAAGAACAATTCAGGCCAGACTATATTTTAGGCCATGAAATGAGATACTTCAATTACATGGTCCTTTTATGAGAACTGTAAAGAGTGTGATGTAATTACAGGGATTATACGGGGGATTCAATTTTACATGCTTGGTCACTGTGGTAGCGCGGTAGTTAAGGTGTAAGGCTAAGTGCTAGAAAGCAAATCCTTCTTTAGCCATCAGCTTGGATTGGATTTTGCCTCAGTCATTCAATTCAGAGCAGTCCAGCTTATCCTTTAAACCACGGCAATGTATACATTTGCCTTACAGATTCAATTTAAAAAAAAAAGATTCATTAATTGATTTGACAAAATAATGAAAAAACAGCCTACATCATGCACACACTCAAACACATACACACACACATTATGATTTTATGACCTCCATTTAGTGTCTTGTGGTTTCATGAAGTTGTACGTGCAATTATTATTATTGATTTGGGCTTGAAGGCATGTGCGTGTGCAAAGCGTTAGTCTCGATGCTAGAGAAAAAACCCAAAAAGTCTCTTACTCATGAAAAATCCCCATGAACTGACACACAGGTTATTGAAATCATCTCAACAGGTAGCCAGGAAAATTGACTTAAGCATGCATGTAATCAGACTCTAAATACACATAACTTTCCCTTCTAAATATTGACATAACTTTTGGACTTACAGAAAACCTCAGTCTCCAAATATGAGCCCATTTTTAATAAGTACTTTTACTGAAATCCTGATGTACATTTACAGTAGATCCCTGATGAGCATGACCATGGCGAGGAAAAAACTCCCCGAGACATCATGGGAAGACACCCTGAGAGAGTCCGGACCCTAAAGGTTCCAGCATATGTCTGGTTTTCACTGTTTCTGGGTATATTTATTTTTTCTTTGGGGCACTAATGAGATTGAGATACAGACATGAAAATTGATTGTGTAGCCCTAACAAACAAGCACAACTCTTTGTGTTGCCCTAACACATACAGTAAATATCCATCCTTTTTCTCTACTGATTAACCTGCACAGGGCACAAGGCATGAAATGCCAACCTTCACATTAACAGGACGCCCTTATCCAGAGCGACATAGTTTTATCTCATTTTTATACAACTGAGCAGTTGAGAGTTAAGGGCCTTGCTCAGGGGCCCAGCAGTGGCAGCTTGGTGGACGTAGGAATTGAACTCACAACCTTCTGATTGGTAGCAAAACACCTTAACCTCTAGGCTACCACATCCCCAAACATTCAAACAAACACAAACACACACACTCAGTCACATACTGTGAACTATTTAGAGATGCCAATAAGCCTACAATGCATGTCTTTTGGACCGGGGAACCACTCACTCATTTTCTACCGCTTATCCGAACTTCTCGGGTCACGGGGAGCCTGTGCCTATCTCAGGCGTCATCGGGCATCAAAGCAGGATACACCCTGGACGGAGTGCCAACCCATCGCAGGGCACACACACTCTCATTCACTCACACAATCACACACTACGGACAATTTTCCAGAGATGCCAATCAACCTACCATGCATGTCTTTGGACCGGGGGAGGAAACCGGAGTACCCGGAGGAAACCCCCGAGGCACGGGGAGAACATGCAAACTCCACACACAAAAGGCGGAGGCAGGAATCGAACCCCCAACCCTGGAGGTGTGAGTCGAACGTGCTAACCACTAAGCCACCGTGCCCCCACAGGGGAACCAGAGAACAGAGAATTTCTATACACAGAGAAGATTCAGGAATCTATACAGAAGTGCTTTGAAGGCTCTGTCACCGAATACATGGTTCACTAAGTGATGGACATCAGACTAAAAACTCTGTTAGGATAAGCAGATACCTTTTTTTAGGTGTTATTGTTAGTATTTCAGGCAGATGTAGGTCTTTAGGTGTTGCTGAAGTGACTCTGCTTCTGTTTGAATTACATTGTTGGCATCTGTCTCTGCTCTTTAGGTTAATTTTAAGTACTGTTTATATCATTCAAATTCATACTATTAATACTTTTAATGTGTGATTAAAATGGCAAACATATAAAACAAAGGCACACCTGCAGACAGTAACAAAAGCCTTATTAACCTATTTGCACTTTACAAAGTCTTTCCTACACATATTATTCAGATCTGATTAACACTGTTATTCAAGCCCCATGCTATGCAAAGCAGCGTGTTACTCAGTGTGAAAGCTGTGCTTCCTTCAGTCAGTGTTCGCGTGTGTGTGTGTCCTCTGTTTGGTGAAGCAGCCGTGTTGGCTGCAGGCCTGCTGTGTGGAGCTCAAAGAGAAGTGCTGCAAAATCGTAGGCCTCGCTGGAATGCAGAGCCAAGTAAACTCTGCTTAGCCAAGGTTCGAAATGATCAGACAGTCTTGATTGGTTTCTATACACACAACACAATTACCATTCCATTGAAAAAGGCACTTGGGAATCTTTCACAGATGACTGCAGACTTCTGAGCACACAATAAAAACGAAGTATAACTGATTGCCAGAGGAATTTGTCCTTGGAAGAAACATATTAGCATAATATTTTTGCTGTGTATCAAAATATATGAGGTCGTCTGTCTAAAATAATAAAGACTTTGGTAGGGTAACAGTGACCTGGACCTGTTAGTTTAAGTATAATGAATATGATCGAATATTAGCCTTGATTTCCCATTTACCACCTAAATTAGGGCTCAAAGATTAGTCTACATACAAAATAATACTACATACTCGCTGCACTATCCTTCCAGAGTAATGTCTACGATCTCACAAAGCAATTTTCTCACTTCGCAAGAAATCACTCTGCCTCATATTTTAGAAGTATGTGTAATTGAGGCATAGATTGCATAGTAAGAACCACACCATGACTAGGTACAGGTACACCAATGGGAAGCCATCTGAGAGGAAATCAATTGTATCTGCTCTTATGCACAGCAGATCCCTGAATCCAATTTATCATCCATCTATTTGTGAAGGAGAACCAGGTCAACTGGTTGTTAGAAAGAGCAAACTAAGAACAGACATAATTCTTTTTGGCAAGAAGCTTGACACTAGGTTGCTCTCTAACTAGACCTCTGGTTCTCTTGTGCTCCTTTTCCACCGAGGCAGTTTGAGTGCTGGTTTGGAGCCTAATATAGAACCAGTTCTTTTTTTCGACAGCCAAAGTACCAGCTGTGAACCAGGAAAAGTGGTTCTTAAATAACACCAAAACGTTACTGGTCTAGACTTAAGAACCGCTTGTGTCAGGGGCTGTGGGCGGGGCTACTGTTAGCACTGTTATACCTTAAGTATACTAATGTTTAATACACTTTTACTTTACCGCAATATGATACATTATCAGCACACATGATAGTAGGTAGCTACATGCTAAGGCTAAGGCTTTTTTCTGTGTTAATGATAAAATAACGTTATGTACTTTCTCGATTACAACCTTCGTTTATACAGATTACATGGAGCTGCACGTACACGTTGGATTCGCCGCGTTTGGATGCTAATGTAGGTTCACAAAGCCATGAGCATTAACAGTAAAGCAACATCCGCCGTTGTTGATGTTGTGTTTGTGTTTGCCGCTGCTGCGCTAACGTTGCTGTGTAACGTGACACGTATACAGTGACGTCAGACTCGGCTCTGTGATGCTCTCTAACCGGTGGAAAGGCAAACCGGTTCATAGAAGGTTCGCCAGTGGAACCAACTTTAACCAGCACCAGCGCTAGCTCTGAACCAGCACCCGGTTCTTTTTGGTGGAAAAGAGGCATTGCAGAACAGACAACCTTTGATGCAAACAATCCTCCAATGATGTACAATACACCTGCACTTACACTATGCACGTTTTGCCTAGGGTAAATGTCTAGGGTAAAAATTTTGAAAAACTAGTATGCGGAAGTATGTGGTTAAGGTTGTTTCTTGGAAGATCAGGGATCAAACCTCAGCATTGCCAAGCTGTGATTATTAGGAACTTAACCGTCCATGAGTGCTGGTCTACTGGCATATATCTAACCTTGGCATCATGCTCTGACTCCAGCCTCCAATATAGGTTGGGATATGTGAAGACTGAATTTCACTGTGCTGTAATGTATATGTGACAATATTAAGACGTCTTGTCTCAGCTGGAACCTTAGAAGTTTTTTTTTTTTACTAACCAGAAGCATAAGCTGTTTCCCAGTCGATGGGAAATACACTAATGTCAAACACATGTACCATGACACTGACAACTTTTTAAATGTTTAAAAATAAACCACACAACACACTAATGGGCTAATTGGGCTAATTTAAAACATTTTGCAATATGTCTTGTCCACCTGACATGTCGTCGGTTGTCTTGAAAATGTTTTCTCATCCAGAGTCGGCACCTGGTAGCTCTGTCTCTCTTCCACTACAAAGGCAATGCTGTGTTGAATGCAGTAGCGATGATTGTCTAGGAATAATTGCTTCTTGTCATATTTTAAACAAAAATTATGTTAACAAACTCAGTGAGACCAGTTCCCAAGGACTAGACAAGTGCAACTACAAATGCCAATAAATCTGTCCAAGTCAATCCAGAAATCGTCTTACGACAGGACTTTCCTTTGTCCCTACCGTGCCATGTCAAATGCCTTAGATGGTGAAGCCTGAAAGGACATTGTCTGAGACAGGATTCCAGAGCAGCAGCACTTCAACACATAGCCCAAATACTGAAAGACCACGACAGGTAGAAGTTTCAATAGTTTGTTAGGGAAGATTTTATAATGTAGTGGGGATGTGGTAGTCTAGTGGTTAAGGTTTTGGGCTACCAATCGAAAGGTTGTGAGTTTAATTCCTACATCCATCAAGCTGCCACTGCTGGGCCCCTGAGAAAGGCCCTTAACCCTTTATTGCTCAGTTGTATGAAAAAAATGAGATAAAATGTAAGTCGCTCTGGATAAAGGCGTCTTGTAAATGTATAAAATGGTGTTAAACAGTCGAGTAAAGTCTCAGCACTGATTTGTACTGAAAAAAGTCATTGTTTATCTGTGTGTAAGAATAAATTCATTCATTTTCTACCGCTTATCCGAACTACCTCGGGTCACGGGGAGCCTGTGCCTATCTCAGGCATCATCGGGCATCAAGGCAGGATGGACCCTGGACGGAGTGCCAACCCATCGCAGGGCACACACACACTCATTCACTCACGCACTCGGGACAATTTTTCCAGAGATGCCAATCAAACCTACCATGCATGTCTTTGGACCGGGGGAGGAAACCGGAGTACCCGGAGGAAACCCCCGAGGCACGGGGAGAACATGCAAACTCCACACACACAAGGTGGAGGCGGGAATCAAACCCCGACCCTGTAGGTGTGAGGCGAACGTGCTAACCACTAAGCCACCGTGCCTCCCGTAAGAATAAATTATTGGTTTTAATCAAATCAATACTCTGATGAATTACTGACTACAGCAGGCCTGGACGATTGCTTCTGTCATACATACAACACATATACTTTCTTAATGTCATAACTTTTTATAAATAATTAAAAGTCTGTAACAATATGAAAAAAATGTAAATTATAAAATTAGTAATGAATATTATTAATATTCCTTCATGAATTCTTATTCTCAGTTATACAAAAGTGATATTTTTTCCAAGTGTCATCCTATTGTTAATTATAAATTCCTCATTTTTCAATTCATTTTTTACGTTGTGCAAAATTGTAAAATTTAGGGGTTTATTTTTTTACACCTATATACTGTAGGGAACACAAACGTTTGCACTCAACCGCATTGTTGTAAAGGTTGAGTCCAAACCAAATTCAACCCTGTACATGATTCATTTTACACTGCAAACTGTAGTTGGTGTGTTAAGTAGGTGCTAATTCTGAAAGATAATTGAACTCTGTGTTGATCTGTCAATCAACTTAGCTTTATTAATCATGAGCTAAAAAATTCTAAATATCCAAATGTCCAAATCTCAACTTCTCTTTTCTTTTTTAAAAAAAAATAAACTTTTCAAACTTCTTCACTAAATTTTCAAATTAACCTTCGGCTCTATAGTTGCCTCTCCAAGCACAGGCCAAGCCTGAAGCCGAGGCTCAGCAACAGAGTTCGGTTAATTGCGGAGCGAGAGAGCTGTTAATATTTCACTTCTCACTGTTGCGAGTGTGTGTGTGTGTGTGAACAGCCTGAAGCGCGAGACAACACCTTCTGTTCAATACGAGGTCTTCAGCTAGCAGCTCCACGCTAACTCACAAACACGGCCCCCACAGGGCAGCCTCCACTGCCTACGGAGCACAGACAGAGGAGAAAGTGGCAAATCCAACTTTTAAATAGAGAACTTTTCGTGTGCTTTGCCTTTTGCTTCTTTAAAATTGGTTCTTGACACATCAAAGTCTTTGCTGTTTTGCCCTTTCTCCCAGATATTTTAGTAGGATTCAAAATAAAAGTTTTTATTTTGAAAAAAAAGTGTGAATGGAATGACAGAAAAACACTGCACTGTCAGAAGACCTACATGTTAGAGCCAATTAGGGACAATTATGTATTCTGTATGAATATCGAAAACTTTTTGTTTATTGATCACCATTTTTTTCTTGTTACATTACACATCTTTTGAGTTTTCTTCTGCTGTATTTTTCTGCTGTTCACTATGTACTGCAACAGCTATACTGTATATGGTTGAAATGACAATAAAAGCTTTTTGACTTGGGGGGCACGGTGGCTTAGTGGTTAGCACGTTCGCCTCACACCTCCAGGGTTGGGGGTTCAATTCCCACCTCCGCCTTGTGTGTGTGGAGTTTGCATGTTCTCCCCGTGCCTCGGGGGTTTCCTCCGGTTACTCCGGTTTCCTCCCCCGGTCCAAAGACATGCATGGTAGGTTGATTGGCATTTCTGGAAAATTGTCCGTAGTGTGTGATTGCGTGAGTGATTGAGAGTGTGTGTGTGCCCTGCAATGGATTGGCACTCCATACAGAGTGTATCCTGCCTTGATGCCCGATGACGCCTGAGATAGGCACAGGCTCCCCGTGACCCGAGGTAGTTCGGATAAGCGGTAAAAAATGAGTGAGAGAGTGAGAGCTTCTTGACTTCTTGTTTTTCTGCAGTTTATGCCAAAATTATGGTTATTCTTCAGTCTTTCTTGGTGCTCACAAAACTTTTTTTCCAGCCCCTTGAGGTGGCTGAGAACCTCACGGATGAGTAAATTGCAAGAATACTGAGAATCTCTCTAACTAACAAAATATTTATCTACAAGGCTTCTCAAATCTGGCAGGTTATAAGAGTTCCACAATTAGGGTCATATATGCATTTCTAAATATGTAAATAGTCTAAAAGACATCTTCTACATGATTATAGTGTCTTTCACACCAGCACTATCGATCCTGGCTCACTACATCCACCTCCTCCAATAAGCTGGCATATGCAAATAAATGTTTTTCACTGTGTTGTAATGTATATGTGACAAAATAAAGGCTTCTTATTCTTAAGTCAAGAAACACACAATATCTTGCCGGAGTCTTCAAAGCTATTTCCTTTCTGGAGAAAATGTCCCCTATATCCCAATAACATTGGGAATTCCCTTGCTTGCTTTCCACAGCCCTTCTTTCATTTTCTGGATTATTGCCTCATGGTCCCCCATTGCTATGACACCTGGACCTGATTTTCCTGCAGAAATCTTGAGAATGAATAACTATCTGAGTTACCTGGGATTGTTGTTGTGGGATTGACTTCTTGCGTGGAGTCTCAACAGTAGATCACATCCCTTGTTAGTCTTTATAGAGGTCTATGCAAGGTATGCACTGGCTTTATACCCATTTTTCATCTAAATCACTTAGACAAAAGGATGAAGGACTCGCTTTTAATGTAAATGTAAATGTATTAGTAGCAGCAACCTGTCATTAGTAGCAGTCATTCATCAAAGGAAATCACTGTAAACTGGACTGATGTAGAAATTAAAAATCATAAAGGAAAGAAAAAAAAAATTTTTCTCATGCTCTTATACGTCACCACCCTGCCCTATCAATATCTTTCATGGATTAAGTTAACACATTGTAAATGTCCCTGAAAGTCCTGGAACCTATCATGGGGAAACTGTCCACAAAGTTCGGAAAATAATGGATAGGATGTCAGTCCACGGGGGGCACGGTGGCTTAGTGGTTAGCACGTTCGCCTCACACCTCCAGGGTTGCGGGTTAGAGTCCCGCCTCTGCCTTGTGTGTGTATGTTCTCCCCGTGCCTCGGGGGTTTCCTCCGGGTACTCCGGTTTCCTCCCCCGGTCCAAAGACATGCATGGTAGGTTGATTGGCATCTCTGGAAAATTGTCCGTAGTGTGTGATTGCGTGAGTGAATGAGAGTGTGTGTGCCCTGCGATGGGTTGGCACTCCGTCCAGGGTGTATCCTGCCTTGCTGCCCGATGACGCCTGAGATAGGCACAGGCTCCCCGTGACCCGAGGTAGTTCTGATAGGCGGTAGAAGATGAGTGAGTGAGTGAGGATGTCAGTCAATAGCATAGATAGATAGATATATACAGACATTTACACACTTAATGGAAGGGAAATAGAGAACCTGCGGAAAATCCCATGTGAACATGGGGAGGACATACAACACTTCATACAATCACTAGTAACTAAAGCCCAAGATCTAACCAGGGACCATGGAGCTATGAGGCAGCAACACAACCCTCTGTGACACCATACCACCCAAGAACAAACAACTCTTCCCTTGAATATATTGAATTGTAGTACATTTTCATACTCTCCTATTCCAAGTAAATTGCGCAAGGTGAATCGTTGTTGTAACACTGGACTGAATGTCAATTTTTAATTGACCACAATGTTTGCAGTTTTTTCAAAATGGCTGTTAATTTGGTTTTAGATCAGCAGATTTGACACATGCTCTTGCCAATTTATTAGAGTTCTTGGAAATGAAGCACTGAATCATGGCTGGATGATGCTGGTAAGAAAGGCATTGGTGGTTTGTGGGCCGTTGGGTGATAAGCAGCATCTCCAGCAGACACAATGTCTAATGCCTGTGAGTGATGCCCTTCATCAGGGGACATTAAGGGGAAATTGACATTAGGCTCAACTTAAGTGCATTTAAGTACAATTTATCTCACTGCTGAAGGGGAAGGTTAGGGTTAGTCCACTTTGTGTCGGTATCATGACATGTCCTTGCCATTCACCTAGCTCATCATTATTGATTCATGATGAACAATCCAACTAGAGAAGTGTATTGACTTGAAGAGATTTCATAAATAAGAAAAAAATAAACAGCACTACATCCACCTTAAGTGTCTTTATATAATAAAACCAATGGTACTAATATACCAAATCTAAGTGTTATAATACAAAAGGAAAAATTGTGCTTTTTTTTAATTTTTTTTTACCATATTGTCACCTATCCAGAAGCTCATTATAAAGAGTATTATGCAACTGACCTTGGAATGAGGTTCAGTACATGATGGACTTGGTTAAGTTGCACTCAAATAATTCACCATAAGCCGTTTCATCATTAAAGCAGAGACATGGCAGGTTAGATAATGTGATTGACATTAAATTGACAAAATTACAATAGCTATCTTATCACCATTTTCACTTTCCAAACTAAATTGTAATGTAGACATTTAAAAAGTCCTACAATTATAGTGCAAAAAGTACTTGTTCTGCATTCATCTCATTATATCATGAATGCCCAAAGCTAAATGACAATCTTTTCCCCCTTTACTTTATCCTTTTTGTTTAAATCTCTGGCTGAATTCAAAGCGATGTGTGTTATTGTCTTAAAACCCTTTTCATCAGCGAGCAGCACCATTTAAACTCTGAAGCGCCTGGATCAAAAATTAACCCCCCACTGGCACAACCTCCCTTAATTGGAACCCCTTATTAGCTTTAATTCTCTTTCAAATGAACATGCAACCTGACTGAGATGGAGGCGATTAGTGCATGCTGGTCTCCTTCATGGGGGCTGTAGGGAGGATGTGACGCTCAAGCCCACGCACTCATTCCCGCCCAGCGGTGCAGACTGTTTGTGCCGTCTCAGAGTCCCGCGTGGTGGAGAGGCAGGCACGCTCCTGGCGCTGTGCCACAGCCTCCTGTTATCTGTTTAAACAATTTAGGCATCTATTTCAGGCATCTATCTAAACTGCCGTCCACCCTCTTATTCTCCCAGCATGCGGCCTCGGTCGATGCCATGGCAACAGTCCACTTCCATCCCAATAACATGGTGGGGTGAAGTGGTGAGGTAAAGGCCACTGTCAGTGCAAATACAAGCCCATTATACAGCATGTATGTGAACTAGGGTTTAATTAATAATGCTAGCTGAAGTAAGCTAGAAATTAAGTGCCTAAAGCAGGATCTACATATCTATTTATATATTGTTCAAAACTTCACTAAAATACAGTGTCAATAAATAAAATATAATACATATTAATTTTGGCCATATTTATTTTTACAACCACATTTATTTAAAGCACTGATTAACCTGCCCCTTAATCTACAGAATGTGTAGATTGATTTATTTACCTACCACTAGTATTAGTTCAATTCATTTTAATTCAGTCTATTTGTATAGCACTTTTAACAATTGAAATGATCTCAATTATCTCATTTACAGAAGTATAGAAACAGAATAAAAATTGTAAAGTTTTTATGGAATGAGCAAGCCTGAGGTGACAGAGGTGAGGAAAATCTACCTGAGAGGATACAGTATGAGGAAGAAACCTTGAGAGGAACCAGACTCAGAAAGGAACCTCATGCTCATTTGGGTGACACTGGACAATGTCAATGTAAATGTCAATGTAAATAATGACCTTCCTGCAACAGTTTATAGTTGCGCAACCAAAAGCTCCTGAGGTACTAACAGGTCAGCGTAATTTCTGAGTTCAGTACAGACTTCCTGCCGAAGTCTTCAAATCTCTTTTTACCCTTTCTCTCAGTAAATAAGGTACAAAATGATCAGTTCTTCTTATTCATTCATTCATTCATCTTCTACCGCTTATCAGAACTACCTCAGGTCACAGGGAGCCTGTGCCTATCTCAGGCCTCATCGGGCATCATTCAGGATACACCCTGGACGGAGTGCCAACCCATCACAGGGCACACACACACACTCTCATTCACTCACACAATCCGGACAATTTTCCAGAGATGCCAATCAACCTACCATGCATGTCTTTGGACCGGGGGAGCAAACCGGAGTACCTGGAGGAAACCCCCAAGGCACAGGGAGAACATGCAAACTCCACACACACAAGGTGGAGGCGGGAATCGAACCCTGACCCTGGAGGTGTGAGGCGAACGTGCTAACCACTAAGCCACCGTGCACCCATTATTATTATTATTATTATTATTATTATTATTATTATTATTCCAACAACCCACCATCATTTACACTTGGAAACTCTAATGAAATTTTATGTGCCACCTGTTCACAATGTGCTAGTATAGGACGGTACTGGACAGATGCAGGCTTGTAAAAATGGTTTCCTCTTTGCATAACCATCTCAAACATCAATAATCCACAGGGTTTTACTTTATAATGACATGATATCTAACAATCTACTACACATGCAAATCAGCCAATTGTATTTAAGTAATAGAATGACTATATAACTGTAAATTGATTATTGATGAAATATAATTTATTTTTTACATGATTCATTTTCAGAATCTCTCTCAAGATTTGAATGAATTGGTAAGACTACTTGATGGAATATCCAAGTATTCCTTGGTAGTGAGTCATACTGCTCAGAAGTAAGTTCAGATCCCAGGCCAACCAAGCTGCCAGTGCTGGGACCTTGAGCCTGTAATCACAAGTGATCGGTTGTATAAGTTAGATAAAATTCATTCTGGGGGGCACGGTGGCTTAGTGGTTAGCACGTTCGCCTCACACCTCCAGGGTTGGGGGTTCGATTCCCGCCTCCGCCTTGTGTGTGTGGAGTTTGCATGTTCTCCCTGTGCCTTGGCGGTTTCCTCCGGGTACTCCGGTTTCCTCCCTCGGTCCAAAGACGTGCATGGTAGGTTGATTGGCATGTCTGGAAAATTGTCTGTAGTGTGTGATTGCGTGAGTGAATGAGAGTGTGTGTGTGCCCTGCGATGGGTTGGCACTCCGTCCAGGGTGTATCCTGCCTTGATGCCCAATGACGCCTGAGATAGGCACAGGCTCCCCGTGACCCGAGGTAGTTCAGATAAGTGGTAGAAAATGAATGAATGAATGAAAATTCATTCTGGATAAGGTGTCTTCAAAATGCCATGAACATAAATGTAAGCTAAATTCTGGTGAGAAACCTTATTATGTTCTGGTGAGATCAGGCATAAATTAAATTTTGCTACCTATGGAACAAGGGGTTAATTTGAGACACAGCCAGAGGTTTACCTTGTTTGACCTGCATACTGTTAATCAGACTGAATCAAGTGGAAGCCAAGTTCGTTACTGTACAGAGGTTGGGTTTCACAGTGGGGATAATCCCAGTATAATGGAAGCCCAATTGGGCTGAATTGAAGTTGAGATTTCCAAACAATCTATTGTGATATCAGTGATCAAAATGGAGATCGATGGATTTTTTTTCTCCATATTCATAATGCTTTTTGGTTAAAACCCTGTGCCAACACAATGACCAGTTTTCTTCAGTGAATAGTATTGCAGCTAAGGCCTTTGGCTCGATTTGTCCAATAAATTACAATGACAAATTGAAAGGGTTTAGCTGGCATGAACGATTATGAAGTATTACTTCCCTAAAGTAATAACATCTCGTTCATTTACGTGCATGACTCTGTAATTAAAATTCAGTTCTTACAGCAACAGTAATGCAGTGAGTGTATTACAGAAAAACTTCGAAAAGCAATTGCTATAGGTTTGAGTGGCAGTCGAGTTAATAAGACTAAATAAACTGTAAAACGGGGGCACGGTGGCTTAGTGGTTAGCTAGTTCGCCTCACACCTCCAGGGTCGGGGGTTCGATTCCCGCCTCCGCTTTGTGTGTGTGGAGTTTGCATGTTCTCCCCGTGCCTTGGGGGTTTCCCCCCCGGTCCAAAGACATGCATGGTAGGTTGATTGGCATCTCTGAAAAATTGCCCCTAGTGTGTGATTGTGTGAGTGAATGAGAGTGTGTGTGCCCTGCGATGGGTTGGCACTCCGTCCAAGGTGTATCCTGCCTTGATGCCCGATGACGCCTGAGATAGGCACAGGCTCCCCGTGACCCGAGGTAGTTCGGATAAGCGGTAGAAGATGAATGAATGAATGAATGAATGAATGTAAAACCTGTTTCCTGTAATTATCTGTTCTGGTTTTACATGTGCTGTGCTGAAAATAATGTTGAAATAATGGACACAACACATTTGAACAGTGTATGAGCTCTAATACAATGTGCATAAGTATTCACCCCCCTTGTAGTGTTCCAAATGGAATTGAGAATGACTTAATTGGAATTTTTTGGAACTATTTTACATAATATTGCTTTCTTCTGGTCATTTAGTGTGTTCCTTCTGATCGAACGGAGGAACCCTCTATTGTACCCTCTAATCACACCTTAAAACTCGAACCCTAACCCTAAGGCCCCTAACCACCCATGTGGTGGGGTTTCTTGCTAATCGGTGGATTGGCAGGGGATTTTTGGTTTACCTACCACCTACCCTGAAACATTTCTAAACTGGGGGTTATGGTTAGGGGCTAGGGGCTTGGGGTTAAGGTGTGATTAGAGGGTACAATTAAGTTTTCCTCCATTTAAACAACCAACAAATAGACTTTTGTTTATTGCATACTGTAAGTATTTACCCCCGGGTAATAATGAAGTTTTATTGCATTTACAGCTACATGTCTCAATCTGCTTTTTCATCTTGACCCTAATGGTTACTAAATGTGTCTTTATCTTGTTCAAGCACTCTCTAATCTAATGGAGACAAACTGGTGCATCGAACCACTAGAGTGCATTTTAGCGGTATTCTTCGGTTTGCTATGTTGTTGAAACATGTACATATACCTCGGTCTAATGTCTCTTGAAAGTTGAAAAAGTTTTCTTCTTGGACTACATTGTATTTGACTCTATCCCATCTATTTTGTCCTCAGGTCTAAGCTCCAGCTCCCATTCACTGCTGCTTAATAAAAAGTATCCCAGAAAACATGATATTACCACCACTTTGCATATATATTCATATATATATATATATATATATATATATGGGGCAGTCGTGGCCTAATGGTTAGAGAGTCTGACTCGTAACCTGAAGGTTGTGGGTTCGAGTCTCGGGCTGGCCACGACTGAGGTGCCCTTGAGGAAGGCACCGAATCCCCCCAAGTGCTCCCTGGGCGCCGCAGCATAAATGGCTGCCCACTGCTCGGGGTGTGTGTTCATGGTGTATGTGTTCACTGCTGTGTGGGTGCTGTACTGTCACCGTACGTATGTCATGTCACACACACACACATATATATATCTATGTATTGGTTTTGATCTAAGATGTTTCTTCCATTAACAGCTTTCTCCTTGCTGCTATACCATAAATCCCAGCCTGTTGGAGTATCCAGGCTTTGGTTGTGCTTGGAACAGCTTCTCCCATCTGAGTTGTGGCTCTCCTACTCCTTCAGAGTTAACCTTGCCCTTTCAGTTGCTACTTTGTCTAATCCTCTCTTTATTTGATCACTAATCTTGTTGGACAGCCAGTTCTAGAAATGGAGATGCATTTGTTCCATATTCCTACCATTTTCTACAGAATGAAATAATTTAGATGTTATGTTTTGATAACTCTTTAGTCTTTACAATGCTATCTTTGTACTCAAAATCCAGGTTTTTCCAGGAACAAGTGTTTTTTTTTTTTTTTTGAGATCATGTGGCACTTTAATTGCACACAGGTTGACACCCTTCAACAATATTGTCACCTTGTGATGACAACTGCTAACCCCAGACCAATATCAAGGTTTCACAGCAATGGCAGTGTGAATACTGATGCGTTGTAATATTTTTTTTTATTTGTGAATAATTTAAAAAGCTGAATTGTTTGCTTCATAATAACATATGTTTAATTTCAGGTTGCAACAATCTAAAATGTGGAAAAGTTCAGGAAGGGTGAATACTCATACAAAGCAGTGTAGTTGTAGGCCACGATGTAAAAACTATGCAAATTTGGCATTTTATGAAATGCTTTATAAAACAAATGAAATGCAAAGCAAGCCACATGATGGTCTGAGCTTGAAAAAGAAAACAAACACATGCAAAATAGATCCAAAATCACACCCCCCCCAATCATGACTGCATGTTTCCTTTGGCTGCAACACACACACACTTTCTTAGTCTTTTGTAATGGTAACCTAACCTTGATCCTTGATACACCCGCTACAGTACTTTTCATCCAATTCCATTATAACAATCTGGTGAAAGAAGCTGCTCGGAGATGTAGGTGGGTCGGGGTTATAGGGAAACTCTATTGGTGGTTCATGGCCCTGCACTGGTTCTCAACTGACAGTCATGTGAGGATTATGAGGATACCAGAAGAGGGATTAGTGACCTAGATGTTGCTGTTTTTGAAAGTCACCTAGACAGCTGCTTGTCAGGTGACCAACAGAAACTGCTCTAACCCTTAGTGGATCTACAGGTGAGACCTAAAAGTCATACAGAAGCAAATGAAATATAACTGGATAGTTTGTAATAGTGCACTGATTGTAGTTGTGGATATTTCGCACTGATTGTAGTCATGGATACCTGATATCTGAACTCTCCACTCCACTATGAATGACCTGCATATCAATATTTACTTAATCTTGCAATTAAATTTAATTGCGTTCATATGCATGATGGTCTATTTTCACTTTGTCAATATATACACTATTTACACACCATACTGCACCTGGACACTTTAAGGACAATGCTTAAAAAAACATACACATTTATGTATATGTATATTTATGCATATGTATATACATTATTTCTCAACTTATTTCTCAATTTTCATATTTTATATAGTTTTTTTTGTATAGTTTTTATATGGTTTATAATTTTTTATTTATCTATCTCCTTTTGGTTTTGGTTTATTTATTTATATTTATTTTATTTATTTATTTATTTTAATCCTAAATTGCATTTCTTTTTTTATGCTTATATACCAGAGAGTTGCAAAAAGCATTTCACTGCATGTTGTACCCTGTATGTATGTGTATGTGACCAATAAAATTTGATTTGATTGATTTGTCTAAGGGGGCATGGTGGCTTAGTGGTTAGCACGTTCGCCTCACGCCTCCAGGGTTGGGGGTTCAATTCCCGCCTCCGCCTTGTGTGTGGAGTTTGCATGTTCTCCTCCAGGTACTCCGGTTTCCTCCCCCGGTCCAAAGACATGCATGGTAGGTTGCTTGGCATCTCTGGAAAAATTGTCTGTAGTGTGTGTGTGTGTGCCCTGCGATGGGTTGGCACTCCGTCCAGCGTGTATCCTGCCTTGATGCCCAATGACGCCTGAGATAGGCACAGGCTCCCCGTGACCCGAGGTAGTTCGGATAAGCGGTAGAAAATGAATGAATGAATGATTTGTCTAATATTTTCCTACAGGACCCACAATGCTGTTTAACTACCCGCTGATAGTGCTGTACTTAGCATTTAGCATTGCAAATGCATTATTTTTACCTAAAGCGAGTAATGCAGCGGCACTTTAATCCTTTATTCTTTTGACCCTCATCCCTCACACACCTTTGCTCAAACAGATCAACATCCAAAGCTTCACCTCTTTACAAGTCTCTGCTGTAACTCATTGCGTTCTTGAACTATGTGTCCACCAACATTTTTACTATTTCTACATACTCTACATAAGATTTATAATTAAAAGCATACTGAACAATCCTGAAAAATAACGAGTGAGAAGAGGAACTCTTGTATTTAGGAGCTAACTGCGAAACCTGACAGTTATCACTTACAGTACAAGTGAGATAGTCGTGTTTTTTCTCTTAAATGCTATTTTCTTAAATGCCTCTAACAATAACAGTCACCTTGTGACATCAGAGCAGCAGATACCCACTAACTTCTCACTGGAATAACAAAAATACAACACTAATCAACAAATTTTAATGCTTTTAAAGATTAAAATCACAGATGTTTTGATTAAAACCTGTCTGTTTTATAGTGAAGTTTTATTTTAAAAATGTACACTACCATTAAGCAGTTTGGGGTCAGCTGGAAATGTCCTTGTTTTCCAAAGTAAAAACCAATATTCTTCATTTCAAATACATAGACTGAATCAGATTTAACACTAGGTCCTCTATGCCAAAACAAAAAAGGTACTGTGTATGTTAAATTATTTTGTGTATTGATTGAGAAGTTAAATCCTCAAAGCCCTCACACAGAGTTGCCATCTTCTCTTCGAAGGTCCAAAATCTTCATGAAGCAGAATCGACTGGAGCTCCAGAACAGTAAATAACTGAAATGTAAATAATGTTCTTTCTAAAACAGTTTGTAGTTAAGTGGAATTCAATTCTGAATTCATTACAGACTTAACACTAATTTCTTTCTGCCAAAGTCTTTGATTGTCCACTGCTATAGACCTGACCACAAAGCTGACTTATGCAACATAGTTCAAAGAACTCTGGCGTCTGAATGTTGGACTAACTGTAACTTGTTTATTGAAGATGCAACCACCTAGTAGTGCATTACAGTAGTCTCGTCTACAGGTCATGAATGCATGAACTAGCTTCTCAGCATCAGATAAGGATAGGATGTTTCTTAGCTTGGTGATACTTCTTAGGTGGAAAAAGGCTGTTTTTGTAATATGGGAGATATGTTTTTAAAAGACAAATTGCTGTCTAAGGGGCTTTTTACACCTGGTCACTTCATGCGTTTTCTGTGAGCAGATAGCTATCCGATGGTAAAAAGACCGGGTCTAAATGCTCTCCGAAATGGTTTCGAGACGGATATAAATCCAATGGTTCAAACCACTTCAGGAGGTGGTCTGGGACGCATTTCAGATGAAACTGGATAGGTGTAAATGAATGTGGTTGTTCAAGCCACATACATCAGCGCTATACTCCTCCCAAACGGAAGTACGTCACTCGCAAGTAACTCGCAAGTCGTGCATCGCGCCAGAAACAAATATGTTTTCCCACCAGTGCTGCTCCGATCTTTCACCCAGGTGTCTTGTTGGGCCTTAAAATGCGCTGCTGCCGCCAGAGAAAATGCAGTAAACAGTAAATGCTGTTTTTTGCAGAAACCGCATACACCAAAGTGTGTTCCATTTCAATTACCCCAGAAATGAGGTAAAATATATTTGCATTTTGGGCGGGATTAGAAAGATCGGATCAATATCCGATTCGGTCGAGACACATTTATGTGGCGTAATGTAAATGGAACAGTTTTAACAAATCAGATAGCTATCAGATCAGAGAAAACACATGAAGTGACCAGGTGTAAAAAGGCCCTAATACAACACCCAGGTCTTTCACTGTTGAGCTGATAGTAATGGTGCATTCTTCTAAATGGTTGATTTGCGAGAGCTTCTGTGTTCAGGTTTTTAGACCGATAAATAATATCTCTGTCTTATGAGAGAAAATTATAGGTCATCCAGGCATCTTTGATATCTTTAAATTACTCCATTCATAGAACAATGCAAACTGGTTTTAAGCAGAACAGAAAAAGGAGCAAGAAGCCCCGTTGCTAAACTGGAAAACAAGAACATTTCTAGATGATCCCAAATTTTGGAGCGGTATTGTAGATAAAACTTTATGCAATTAATGCAGGGGTAAAAATAGAAACCAGGGTATGGTCTGAGAAGCTGCCTTCATTTCAGCTAAGCAAATAAATGCATTGGATTACACAAACTACGACAACGTATCTGCAACAATAGGTCTTCTTTAGAAAACTAGCGTCAATGAACTTTCGCACATGCTGATTGTCCCTGCCCCAGTTTTTTTTTTTCCAAGTGCTCGGGTAAGTTCGCAGAAATACTTCACTGGGTTCACATTTGAAACTCATTCCACCAGCTGATGAACCCTGATCCCTACTAGATTCTCAGAATTGCTTTAGGTTACCAAAAACTTTATGGCATATATACTAATGTTCCCATGTGTTCAGAAGCTGAAATGTGTGTAAAGGTGGCGCAGGCCTGGGAATTTATGACCTTGGCACTAGAGACCAAAGAGGATAGTCATAAAAAGGTTACTCGCGTTTACTCTGACCTTTGGCAGCCTTCCTGATGGTGAATACTACAGCGTTTCCTGCCAACACAGTGTGTGGAAACACAGGGCAGGAACGGCGGTGGCTCAAGGTCGGGAAGAAAAAACATGACTGGTGCACGCAGTGGTGATTTTAATGTGTCCCAGAGTTCCAATGGTTTTTGGAGTAGCTGCTTGAGAGTCACCATGCGAGGGTCAGGGCATGCAGAAGGTGATGGCGATTGTTCTGAAGTAGATTTCATTTGGATGATTCAGGTTTCCTGGTAAATCAGGTTGAAAACAAATACTATGTGGTAGAGTAGCAGTGCTGTAGTCGGCTATAGCCAGCTTTACACTTTATAGTTTTTAGCCTGTTTTTGATGCCGAAAAAACAAAAATTGCAAAGATTATCAATCCTGCTACTCCTACTCCCTACTACTGCTACTAGATTATGAATAACAAGCAGTTTCTTTACAGCCATCACAACCACAATTTCAGTGCGTAAGCATCACCATAACACTTTTCTAAAAACACCAATAGGATGACAGCTTACTTTGAAGCAAAACATAGCCATTATTTTTAATAACAGGTCTATCGTTAGAAGATCTTCATCATATAAGCTGATGAAGAACCTGTTTTCCAACATTTTGTAATAGAATTTGGCCAAGAGAGTATTGTAATTTTTGTATTATATTATTCTTTATATAATTCTTTAAAATAACCTTTTATACAAATAAATTTGAATTGAATTTAATACAGTGTAACAAGTCTTCTTCTTCTTCTTCTTCTTCTTCTTCTTCTTCTTCTACTTCTTCTTCTTCTACTTTCCCATTGGGGTCGCCACAGCGAATCATCTGTTTCCACCTAACTCTATCCTCGTCATCCTCTACTCTCACACCAATCAGCTTCATATCCTCTTTCAAAACATCCATATATCACCTCTTTGTCCTTCCTCTTGACCTCTTACCCGGCAACTCCATCTCCAACATCCTTCTACCAATATAACCATCTCTCTCCTCTGTACATGTCCAAACCATCTCAATCTAGCCTCTCTCACCTTGTCCCCAAAACAGTCAACCTGAGCTGTCCCTCTGATGTGTTCCTAATCCTGTCCTGACTTTCATTCCTCTTCTTTCTAAAGCAAACCTTTACCTATCCAGGTGTTCCTCCACCTGCTCTCTACTCTCACTACAGATCACAATGTCATCCACAAACATCATTGTCCACGAAGATTCCTGTCTGACTTCATCTGTCAACCTGTCCATCACCATAGCAAACAAGAAAGGACTCAAAGCCGATCCTTGATGTAGCCCTACTTCCACCTTGAACTCCTCTGTCTGACCTACAGCACATCTCACTGCTGTCACACTACTCTAATACAGTACATATCCTGAACTACTATGACGTACTTCTCTGCCACTCCTGACATCCTCATACCGTGCCATAGCTCCTCTCTCGGCACCCTGTCATACGCTTTCTCTAAGGCCCAGTGCAGCTCCTTTGGCTTGCCTCTGTACTTCACAGTGTAACAAGTCTAATAAGAAGTCTAATAATAATCATAATTTCTTACTAAAATGTGCTTAGCTTAGCTAGTTATTTGAAATACACTACATCATGCTTATGGGCCTTTTAAAGTTTATATTTTTGCATGATTCTGAATAAGTTACCATACAGTTTGTTAATCTTTGGTGTGGTAATCCAGCAGACAAAAATTATGTAAGTAAACTTTTAGCATTCTGAAAATAAAGTCATTTAAGCCAGGGGCGATTCTAGAATGTTCATTTTAGGGGGGGCTCAGCCCCCAGGGTAGGCTTGTATACTACTAACCTTATTGCAATCCACTATTCCATTGTATTCCCTGTATTTCACTGTAAAAAAAAATGAAAAATTTAGTTGTGACCAGTCACTAGAAAATTTTGAGTTGTGAATGTAGTTTTTTTTTTTTTACAATGAAGACTTCCTGATTCATTACTCACTGTACAAACACACGTACACACGTTTCCAGTACAAACACAACATTTTACTGTTTGCATTTCTATGCTCACATAAAAACCTCAGATAAGGAACTTTTTTGACAAAGTAATATAAACTTTTAACCAACTTTTAACCAGAAAATAACATAAAAACCGTCCCTGCGGATTGAAAAACGAGCTGAATCCACGCAGACTCAGTTCAGGGGAGGAGCCGAAACTTGACGCAGCTTGTCGCCGCTTCAAATGCGTTTTTAAAGGAGACTGAAGCGATCAAAAAATAATTAATCAAATAATTTTTAGGGGGGCTGGGCAGAAGTTTAGGGGGGCTAAAGACCCCCTAAAAAGGGCCTAGTGATGCCCCTGATTTAAGCTAACAGGTATGATATCAGATACCATAAAACTGGGAAAAGAAGAGGCGGTAAATCAGTTACACAAATGAACACCATTTGTGTTGACGAAATAACTGGAAAGAGATCTGAAGACATCTGAAAATAGTAAGAGGACAGATATAGAAGAATAGTCAAAAACCCTAACACAGAACTGAGCAGGTGAGACTTAAAGCAATGCACCAATGTAAGACACATTGAGCAATTCTGCTGCTAATTTGCTTGTTAGTGCTGAATTTTCTCGACAATGGTGTTTTAACAATCAGGTTTCACTGTCAGCGCTTAAACTTGCTGACTTTTCTCACTCAGTTTATTTGCAGCATTATTTGATATATTAATAAGACGTTGAAGTAGTTAATTGTGCTTTTATAAGTTGGACATGAAGTTTTTAGTGCAGCTATACAAGTTACAGCAGAGAATCAGTGTGGGAGAACTTGCTAATTTTAGAGCTGTACAAGATGATGAGGGTAAAGAGGATCTAATTGAGAAGTGTGTACAGATGAAGGAATTAAAAATGGCTAAGTCTGATGCTACGATCAGGAGGCAGTCAAAAGGCAGTAGAGAATGTAAGAAACTGTTAAAAAAGGGACACCAAACAATTTTCTTTTAAAATTACGTAATTAATATGTGAGTATATCAAGGTGGGGGGCACGGTGGCTTAGTGGTTAGCACGTTCCACTAATAGCTAACATAAAGAAAAAACTGTGTGAATGTGTGCATATGTCTTAGATATGGAACATAATAGCTTAACTTTATATTCTTATCTGTTGTCTTTTACATATTTTATTAATTTAACATTTACAATTGTCCCCTAGGGGGGCACGGTAGCCTAGTGGTTAGCACATTCGCCTCACACCTCCAGGGTTGGGGTTTCGATTCCCACCTCCGCCTTGTGTGTGTGGAGTTTGCATGTTCTCCCCGTGCCTCGGGGGTTTCCACCGGGTACTCCGGGTTTCCTCCCCCGGTCCAAAGACATGCATGGTAGGTTGATTGGCATCTCTGGAAAATTGTCCGTAGTTTGTGATTGTGTGAGTGAATGAGAGTGTGTGTGTGTGCCCTGCGATGGGTTGGCACTTCGTCCAGGGTGTATCCTGCCTTGATGCCCGATGACGCCTGAGATAGGCACAGGCTCCCCGTGACCCGAGATAGTTCGGATAAGCGGTAGAAAATGAGTGAGTGAGTGAGTGAATATATCAAGGTGGATTTTCCCAACATTGATTTCAAACTTGTGAATCTATTATGCAACTATAAAGTTATATGAACTGTCTAGGAAATAATATCTTAAGAATTATGATAAAATTTTTACACACTAATTTTGGAAGCACTAAAAATGCTTCCAAATCTCAGACTGTAGTCTAGATCCACTCAGTCCAAAGCCCTGATAATGGACTCAGCCTGGGTGTGATGTACGATCAGGGACCAGATGCCCCGTCCTGTTGAAGTCAGTGCTACAATATACAACCATCATAAATCTGCCACCTGCCCCAGCTCCAGACCACTGAGTCTTCTACTGCTGTGTTTATCCACAACATCAGTGCTAGCCCTGACGATCCACTACCCATGACCCACCATATATGTTTTATGAGTTTGGCATGTAGGCTGAAATGAATTCTCACATATGGCTATGAGGCATGTCCCAAGCCTACACATATTTCTCATGATCCGCTTTGCTATTTTCGCACGCCGTTTGTAGCTTTGTAGAAATAGAACGGTTAGATAGATCGGGTGTTGGATGGCTATGTTTTTTTCAGACATTTTGGAGTAATAAATTGACAAGATACTTGATTGTTGGTCACTGATTATATTTGTAATGTGCTTGTAATAATGCTGAACTTAGGGTGGTATATTTTCTTATCACCATTTTGTTTGTGCATATTTCATAGCTCAAATAACTTTGTGGTTTTCTTGCACCTCAATGTTTAAGGGTTCGATAAACCACCTCCATCTACTGTGTGTGCATGTTCTTCACATGTTTCAGGGGTTTCCTTCATGTCCTCAGGTTTCCTCCTTGTGTCCAAAGACATGTATTATTGGCTGGTTTGTGAATTATCAGACCAGCCAATGTGTGTGAATAAGTGTATGAGTGTGAGATTGCGCACTATAGTCGGTTAGCACCACATCTATTGAGTCCCACATCCACCTTGTGTCCCAAGTCCCCTGGGAGAGACTACAGGCCCGATGCAATCTTATATAGAATAAATATAGAATCTATATAGAATATAGAATACTGGATGAATGGATGGACGGATGGAAGGATAGATGGATGGATGATGGATTTTATAGCTTCAGGAGGATTTTTGAATCCTCTGTCATTCAAGAACCCTTCAAAATGACACCAGTTTGATCTGAAAATTTCCCTTAATTAGTTCCTTCTATTCAATATGTCTGTGCATGGACTTGCTGCCAGATAAAATTATAAACTCTCACGCTAATGTGGCAAGATAAAAAATAAATTTTTCTATCATGAACACGCCAGCTGTGTTGTAGAAGAAATGTACTTTCTCCCATGCATCCCATATCAGATTTTTTAATTAATGAAATTAACACTTTGTTTTGGGGGGCATGGTGGCTTAGTGGTTAGCATGTTTGCCTCACACCTCCAGGGTTGGGGGTTCGATTCCCACCTCCGCCTTGTGTGTGTGGAGTTTGCATGTTCTCCCTGTGCCTCGGGGGTTTCCTCCGGGTACTCCGGTTTCCTCCCCCGGTCCAAAGACATGCATGGTAGGTTGATTGGCATCTCTGGAAAATTGTCCGTAGTGTGTGACTGCGTGAGTGAATGAGAGTGTGTGTGCCCTGCGATGGGTTGGCACTCCGTCCAGGGTGTATCCTGCCTTGATGCCCGATGACCTGAGATAGGCACACTTTGTTTTACAACATTTTCCAAAACCAATTTCTATTATTTATTTTTTTTGGCAGTTATTCTTCTTATTATTAATAGTAATACCAAGTTGTAAGTAAAAGAAACACTATTATTATACCGCAGTATGGCTGAATTCAGATTGGTCAGAAAATGCTGATTGCTCCACAGATGCTCCACATAATATTTTTTTTAAAAGCACATGGAACTGTTGTTATGTCATTTTCTGTGAGGAGACATTTAGCAAACATTTATGGAAGGAGCCTCCAGTGCAGTGTTGTAATGTAGCGGAGTACAAATACTTCATTACTGTACTTAAGTAGAAATTTCACGTATCTGTACTTTACTTCGCTATATAAATTTATGTCAACTTTCATTTTTACTCCACTACATTTCCTAGATAAAATGTATACTTTTACTCCGTTATATTTCCACTAAGCATCTTCGTTACTCGTTACTACAAAATAAAATCAGAAGAAATGTGTGCGACTGCAAAAAGGGAGGTTTGGTGTATCACTGCTCCTAGATTGCATTACGCAGCTCCTCTACGGAGAAGCATTTATTTTTTATTTAGAAGGTTCTAGAGTGCACATGTTGCTTTTCTGATTCCACCTTGACCGAATCTTCATGAAATTCCCTGATTATCTGCAGCACATGGATTGATTTTGACATCTTCCTCCAGACTTCATATGCATGAGTATTGGTAGAAAAACTTTTTTTAAGCTTCCCAGGCAAACCCAAACCCACTGCAGCATTTAACAAGAGTGTGAGTCTGGAAGAGAAATGGCAGCGTGAGAGTTTCAACTAAATGTGTGACATTTCTGACAGGTGTCCAGCAGAATCATCTCAGACAGGGAGACAGAAACGGGAAGGTGGAAGAGGGGTGTGGAGAGAAAGTTTGCTTTGATTTTCCCCCTAGGCTGTGCTAGTTACTGACTTTAACACTACATGCCACTGTGTGTGTGTGTGTGTGTGTGTGTGTGTGTGTGTGTGAGAGAGAGAGAGAGAGAGAGAGAGAGAGAGAGAGAGAGAGAGAGAGAGACAGAGGAGTGGTATACTATATGTATGAGGGGAAACTGATGGGGAGAGAAGCAGAATTGGTGAACGATGCATGCATAAAGTTTTCAAATTTTGGGGAATTTTGAAGAGAAAAAAAAGTACATTTCTGGAACTTGGTAAAAGAAAACATCTTTCTATATCTTTCAATCAAATCCTGTAATAATGTAGGTGATGGTCTGGGAAAATCTGTTGGCTGTTGCTGAAATCTGTCAAACATCATGATGGGCTTAAGGTTACACTTAAATACAAAGTTTTCATCTGGCTTTAATCTAACCTCCTGTAACTCCAAATGAGGGTTAATGAAATAAAGTGAATTCAGAATTCAAATTTCAAATGTTAACAAAAACGATATTACAGACCACAAATTAACCAACCGGTTGGCAGACAAACTAGTCATGTTCGTAACAATCACGACACAAAAAGTACACACAGGTTCATGCTGTGATCTCAGTAGGGTTTTTATTTCAATTCATTTTTTTCTATTCACACCCCAAAAAAATTGCATTTAAAATTTCTCTTCCTTTGATGGAATTAAAAAACAGTCAGAAACACAGTCAGAAATTAGACTAAATAAACACGTTGTTTAGACTAAAATAGGTTTATGTTTTCTTAAACTTAATACATCAAAGGAAACTGTCTTTTTTGGCTGTTTGATCGTCATATTTAGCTGTTTTCCAGAATTCGGCTGCAGACGCTACAGATATACAAACAAACAAAACACAAACCTAAAAAAAGCCACTCAAACATACACACATGTGATGGAGAGACTAAAAGACACACTTACTAGATCATAATGAACTTCGTCCTTCTTTACCGTGTTTTTCTTAATCACGTGTTCAGTTGTTCTGTCACAAACCAAGCAAAACAACTTTCTCATACAAAAGAACTGGAAAATGATAAGGCATGAGAATAAAACCCACTATAGAAGAGGCAAAGAAAGAAAAAGAGAGATAGCTCTATGATCAGTCCCTGAGGCCTCCCCTCCATCAGCCATGACCCAGACGACAGATGCCAGCTTGGCTGCCATTGGCCTCATCACTCTGCTCTCCTGCCATCACCCCATCACACCAGTGGGAGCCTCGTAAACATGATTCACCCTGCAGCTGACACATCCTACTCTCCACAACCCAATTAAACAATTAGGACAGTTCAGACAGCATCAGAGAATCACACACACACACACACACACACACACACACACATAAACCCACTCTGAATGATACTGAGATAAATTCGGTTCACTCACCTGAGAAGGAAAGAGACGAAGCACTCACCACTCACAAATGTCTGGAACATCCTTTCCATTTAAAGACAAATACTAAGACCATACTGTATATGATCATATTTCTCCATATAAACCTTTCAATACCATATATTATATCTTTCTTTAGACATTTCCAATCATCTTGGTTATCGTCAATCACAAACAACCATTTCTTGAGACTTTGTGGAAATACTAATCTGAAACTGTAACATTATTTCGTCTTGGTTTTCATGTCATGCTCTTCAGTTTGCATTTCCATGCACCTTGGTTTTATTTGTTCACTTCTGACTTGGCATTACTCTGCGAGATTCAGTTTTCAGTCAGCAAAATTAGATCGAAAATGTCTCTCGTCTGGACTTTGTGAATCAAGTGGTTTGAGAATTTTACTAACCACCACTTAAGACATTCAGCTTGAAAATGATTGTTAAATCCAAAAATTAATGGATTAAGTGCACTTTAGAGGCAATTTTACTGTCAATTACAACACAGTTAATGGTAGGTACATTAGTAATGCTAAATACACTTCATTTTGAGTGGCTGAAATGAACAAAAGCTCTGCCATGACTGATAATGTTTCTGTGATTTGCAGAGATGCTGGAGGACAGTGAAATATGCTGTCAAGCCAGAAGTAAGTAACTTTAGTAAAATCCTGTACCAGTATTATTATTTTTTGTATTTTGCTTAAGGAGACTCCATTCAGTTCCACAGCAGTTATAGTTTGCAGTCAGAGTTTTAAAAACAGGCTTTACAGAAATCTGGGTCTAGATCCAGACACTCATCTGATCGATTTTGCTCCCAGTCTTCTCGAATGTGCTGTTAACACCGGCAAGACTTCCGCAAGGGAAAAGCAACAAAATCAGAGACGCAACCACATAAATGAGAGCCAGCTGAAACAAACTGCAGACAAATGAGAGCAATAATTACAGGGAGTCATGGCAGAGTCAAAGTAGGGGGGAGTCAAAACAAGAGCAAACAGGAACTTTCCACTACAGAATGCTAGAAGGTGCCAGACGGCTGGACCTACTTTCGAAAGATCCCAGTGGAGAGGCAGGGAGAACATGAGAGTCATGCTGAAACACATCACTGAGAAGTGGAGTAAAAAGATTGAAATGGAGGTAAAATCGTGAATACCTTTGACTGGCTATTGTAATATCGAGACTCAAATATTGCAACTCTCAGCTGACAGGTCTACCTCTGAACACAATTTGTCCTTTGCAAAATGACTTGTTTTAAACCTGCCTAAGATCTCCCACACCATTCCCTCTTAAGTCAAAGCTCTTATCACTCCTCACACTGCACCTCGTGCCATCAGGTTCACCCATCGTTTGAAGTTATCCAGTGACTCAGCCACTGGATAACTCAAAACAATGGGTGAAGACCTTCCTCTTCCACAAACACTTAAACTAGCACTTATTTTCCCTGTTTGTTTTATTCATTCATTCATTTTCTACCGCTTATCCGAACTACCTCGGGTCACGGGGAGCCTGTGCCTATCTCAGGCGTCATCGGGCATCAAGGCAGGATACACCCTGGACGGAGTGCCAACCCATCACAGGGCACACAAACACACTCACACAATCACACACTACGGACAATTTTTTCCAGAGATGCCAATCAACCTACCATGCATTTCCTCCGGGTACTCCAGTTTCCTCCCCCGGTCCAAAGACATGCATGGTAGGTTGATTGGCATCTCTGGAAAAATTGTCCGTAGTGTGTGAGTGCGTGAGTGAATGAGAGTGTGTGTGTGTGTGTGTGCCCTGCGATGGGTTGGCACTCCGTCCAGGGTGTATCCTGCCTTGATGCCCGATGACGCCTGAGATAGGCACAGGCTCCCCGTGACCCGAGGTAGTTCGGATAAGCGGTAGAAAATGAATGAATGAATACTATAGAAACAATAACATATATTAATAGCTGTTGAAAAGGGGAACAAACCATTAACGCTCGCATTGACTCGCATTTATCTATATATGGATTTTGTTGCAAAGCAGCTTTACAAGACAATAGAAATTCTGAATAAAAAATTATAAAGTTTAAAATTGAAATCCTTAAATAGCAAGAAAGAGGTGAAAGTTCTGAGAAAAAAACTCCCTCATCCTCATCTGGGTGACATTCTGTTCTAAATATCCCAGTAATGCAGCTCAGCCATTGCAGCGCATCAGCTCTTAAATACACACACTACCTTATCAATCTAATTTGTCCCAGCTACAGTACATGCTGTTCATGATGTTTGAATCTCTGTGGGGTTTTTCACATTTCAAATACATAGCACATACAGTATACTGGGAATTAAATGTGAATTATGAATGTGTGACTGATGTGTGACTGTTCAATAAAATACTCGTGTGCTGCAAATAATCATTTGCACGTCTCATTGTTAAACTAAGATTTGTCCGTTTGTTGCGGATAGATTGAGAAAAGTATGACAAATGTGAAAAATGCTGGTATTTAATGTCTGTCTAAAATATTTCTACTCACCAAAACTCCTTCATATCTTTTAGATATTGCTCATGATTTATTTCTTTTAATCTTAGACTCTATGGCTGTGTTGTGTATTTCTCCAAACTACATCTCTCTCCCTCTCTCTCTCTCTCTCTCTCTCTCTCTCTCTCTCTCTCTCTCACACACACACACACACAAACTGGATTGGACCAAAATAAAGGAAATGAGCAACAGATGGATGGCAAAGAAGCCACACAAGAGGAATGAGCAAGGATGAAGCTGACACAGATTTTCATTTGCATGCCATTAATTAATATTTTCATCATGAGTCAATCCAAACCTTCCAAATTAAATTAAAAGAAAAAGCTAAAGTTTTGTACTGTAGACCTCATCAGATAGTGCTTTTTTGTGTTCGCTCTGTTCATCTCTGCACGCTTTATCCTTGATAGAACCACACTGCCACCTCTGGAAAGGTTGGAAGTCACATGAAGAGGTAGAAGAGGAGGGGGAGGAGGTGAAGGATGAGGAGGAGGAGCAGCAGGAAGAGGAGGAGGCGGTATCCTGGCAACCACAGTGACCATTGTCTGGACCACGTGACGCAGAGAGCACAGTCACCAAACACCTCCATTTCAACGTTAGCTTCAAAAGTTTTTAAGCACATGGAGTTCTAATTTTTATGTTTTATGTAATAAAATGTCAGGTAACTCTTTTTCCCACAAATAAAAATAGAATTTGCACCTGTTTGGTTGTGTCCACGTTCAGTATTGACTGTCTTTGTCATGTCTCACTCCACAGACACTCATAAATAGAGAAATAGCTTTTCATAAGTATTTGTCTGTTTTTTCAAAAAATTTTTCTTCACAGAAATGCTTGTATCTTTAAAGTAAAAGGTGATATCAAACCCATTTCTGCTCTCTGAGATGCCCCAGGTGCTTGTTCAGAAGCGAATACGAGAATTTAAAAGTCAAATCAAGAAGCTTTTATTGTAATTTCAACCATATAGCATATATACCATAATCAGGATAGATAGAGGGAGATGTGCTTTCCTCAGCCTTCATAGGAAGTAGAGACATTGCTGGGCTTTCTTGGTGCTGGAGCTGGTGATGAGTGACCAGATGAAGTTCTCTGCCAGATTAACACCAAGGAACTTGGTGCTCTTGACGATCTCTACGGACGATCCGTTGTTGTTCAGCAGATATTGGATGCTCTGTGCTCTCCTGAAGTCAACAACCATCTCTTAAGTTTTGTCAATGTTCAGAGACAGGTCGTTTGCTCTACACCAGGCTGTTAGCTGTTAGCTGTTAGCGTAACTTCCTCTGTGTATGCTGACTCGTCATTCTTCCTGATAAGACCCACTAGGGTCATGTCATCAGCGAATTTGATGATGTGATTTGATCTGCGCCTTGTTACAATAAGGGCCAGATGAAGGGTAATGGCAATGGCATCGTCCATGGAGCGGTTTGGAGGATTCGCAAACTGCAGGGGGTCCAGTGAAGGTGGTAGCTGGGTCTTGATGTGCCTCATGACAAGCCTCTTCAAACACTTCATCATAATGAGTGTAAGTACGGTGGGACGATAATCATTGAGGCAGGAAACTGTAGCCTTCTTTGGCACAGGGACAATGGTGGTCGTCTTAGGCACTTAGGAACAATGGTGCTACTAAGGGAAATTTTGAAGATGTCAGTGAAGACATCCGCTAGCTGTTCTGCACATTCCCTGAGCACTCTGCCAGGAATATTGACTGGTCCAGCAGGGTAAACTGTGCATATAATTCTCCTTACATTGGTCGTGGTTAGACAGAGTATCTGGTTGTTGAGGAAGGGATGGTCTTCTTTGCCGCTACGTACAGTAGTTCTGTGGCTCAAACCAAAGAGAGGAGTTGCTCAGCAGTTCTATAAGGGAGTCTATAGTTCGTAATCACCTAGATGAACTGCCACATGTTCTGGGTGTCTCTGCTGTTCAGGAAGTGTCTGTGAATTGTCTGGGCATGTTTGTACTTTGAGTATCTGATGGCTTGGGACAGTTTGGCCCTTGCTGTTCTTAAGGCCATCCTGTCCCCTGCTCTGAAGGCTAGATCTTAGACTTCAGCAGCGCATGGACCTTAGCAGTCATCTACGGCTTCTGGTTAGAGGGTGTGGTGATGGTCTTGAAGACAGTCACGTTATCAACGCACTTGCCGATGTATCTGGTCACTGATGCCGTGTACTCCTCCAAGTTGACGGATTCGATGTTGGTCGCAGCCTCCCTGAAAATGTTCCAGTAGTGCACTCAAAACATTCCTGAATAGCAGAGGTGGCTCCTGCTGGCCAGGTATTCACCTGCTTCAGAATCGGTTAGAATGAATGAAGAGTGGTCTGTGTGCTGGAATTAGCATAACAGAGAAGTAATATGAGTAGGCAAGGTGGGGGCGGCGCTCCGCATGGTACTCGCTAGAGATTTTTGTGTAAATAAGATCCAGCATGTTCACCACTCTCGAGTCCACATGCTGATGGAATTTTAGGATCACTGATTTGAGATTTTCATGATTGAAATCTACAATACTGTTGAGGAAATAATTAGCAATATTCTAAAAACATACTGTTAACTACTAATGAATACTGGGTAATTATTCAGTAAGTAATAATAAACTCCTAGTTAACTAATCATTGATAAGGATAGTGGAAGTAATACATTGTTTATATCTCGTTGTGGTTCAGATTGTTTTTTTTTTTCAGAACAAATTTTCTTCCAGGTTCTCGTTTTTTTATCAACCTCTGAAGCATCAGTAGGTCGATTGCTAACACTAGGTGTGAACGAATGTGTGAATGTGTGTGTCACCGGTGCCCTGTGAGAGACTGGCTTCCCATCTAAGGTGTATTCCGACATGACAATCAGCATTCCCAGCATTCCCTGGATCCATTGACTTGAAAATGAATAAATGAATATTTTGATGATTTGGAAAAACATCATGTATTGAAAATCCTGTAATGATGGTCCAGTGATTAAAGAAAATGACAAGTTCTGCTTACATCATCAGTAAACATGATACAGGCTTCTAAGTGAGTTTGTGTTCCATAAACATGTTTCATTAATCTTTTGTCTGTGACAATAGTTCTCAGGTACGGAAGCGTATTGCATTCACTTGAGGAAAAAAATCTACTTTGTTTTTCTGAATTAACGAGTTAATTATCTCAAAATTATGAGAATAATCTTCATGAAAAGCAGATCAGAATGTACTTTTCGTCTGAACAGGCACAAAGTCTTGAGGTGTCGCACTAAGTTGATGCACTAATAACAATACCATTTATAATACTTAAAGACAGCAGTATCTCCCAATGTCTCAAACCCAAAGTAAAATAAAACCGGATTAAACTTGAAAGGCGGGACATGTTTACTTCCATGCAATCCACCTAAAATAGAGCTCCTGGCAGGATTTTGAGGGATCTCATTAATTCAGAAAAACAGAACAATTATAATTTTATTTCAAGAAAAAATTATCTCATAATTTTGAGATAATTAAGTTGTTAATTCAGAAAAACAGAGTAGTTTTTTTTTCCTCAAGTGAATGCAATACGCTTCCGTACTCAGGGAACCATGTTACATACAAAGCACTTTGGTGGCCTCCATGTTAAAGCTAGCACTTAATCGACTACATTATACATTCTAATATCAATTCAAGACCAAAAATCTTTAATAAAGTGCAACAGCAGAATCTGGCTTAAATTGTACATTGTAATCGATGTACAGCGGGACAGTTTGTGGAAGCGGATTTCTAGAGGTTTCTTTAGATGATTAATGGTTCTACTGTAGCTTTCTAAAATGGATCCATTGTGAACATTTTCCAGAAAGCTTTGTTGTAGAGTTTGTTTTTTAAAACATCTCTAAAAAAAAGTCTATAAAGGGTGTGCAAACTTTTGTGTGGATGAGTGGATGAGCAGATTTTACTTGTAGCTCACATAACCTACTTAATGAAACATATCACATGGAAATGAGACACGCCAACTTACCGACTTCCTGTCACAGATGACACATGGTCTGTGAAAGTTGTAGAAAAAAAATGTTAAAGCAGCGATGCAATGTACTGACCAGACAATGGCACCACGCAGCAGGCACTTGATATGCACCGTGAAACTAGCCGTCAATGAACTTGAGTCACGCTGCAGCAATGCAAAGATGACAACGTCGGGTACGACACATCTGTGGCTCTGTGCTTTCAACCACCCTACTCTAAATCATTATATAGCCAAGAAGAAAGTACAGTTTTCACTATTCCAGGTAAACACTATCGAACAGATCCTTATACAGGTCCAGTTTGTAAGCTTTGTTTACAGTTTGTCTAAAGAACAGTTATTACTTTGAGACCCCAAGGATAAAACACTTGAGGTTGTGGAGTTATAGATGTTATAGATGTACATGTGTACATTTTCCACAGCAGTTTGACTATGACTACATTGTTTATTTATTAAAGTTTTTCATTTACTTTTCTGCTCTGACCCTCTCTCTGCTCCGGTCACATTGTTAGTTTGTTACCTTAGTGTTTTCACCTCTTCTGTTTTCAGTCTTTAATTCATTTGTCCATTTATACATAGGGGGTTTTAACAACTGGTCACTTCATGTGTTTTCTGTGATCAGATAGCTATCCGATCGTAAAAAGACCAGGTCTAAATGCCCTCCGAAACGGTTTCGAGACGGATATAAATCCGATGGTTCAAACCACTTCAGGAGGTGGTCTGGGACGCATTTCAGATGAAACTGGACAGGTGTAAATGAATGTGGTTGTTCAAGCCACATACGTCAGCGCTATACTTCTCCCAAACAGAAGTACATCACTCGCAGGTGACTCGCAAGTCGTGCATCGCGCCAGAAACAAATAAGTTTTCCCACCAGTGCTGCTCCGATCTTTCACCCAGGTGTCTCGTTGGGCCTTAAAATGCGCTGCTGCCGCCAGCAAAAATGCAGCAAACAGTAAATGCTGTTTTTTGTAGCAACCGCATACACTAAAGCGTGTTCCATTTCAATTACCCCGGAAATGAGGTAAAATATATTTGCATTTTGAGCAGGAGTAGAAAGATCGGATCGATATCCGATTCGCCAAGACGCATTTATGTGGCCTAATGTAAATGGAACAGTTTTAACAAATCAGATTGCTATCGGGAGCACGGTGGCTTAGTGGTGAGCACGTTCCCCTCACACCTCCAGGGTTGGGGGTTCAATTCCCGGCCTTGTGTGTGTGGAGTTTGCATGTTCTCCCCGTGCCTCGGGGGTTTCCTCCGGGTACTCCGGTTTCCTCCCCCGGTCCAAAGACATGCATGGTAGGTTGATTGGCATCTCTGGAAAATTGTCCGTAGTGTGTGAGTGAATGAGAGAGTGTGTGTGCCCTGCGATGGGTTGGCAGTCCGTCCAGGGAGAATCCTGCCTTGATGCCTGATGACACCTGAGATCCGTGACCCAAGGTAGTTCGGATAAGCTTTAGAAAATGAGTGAGAGAGTGAGTGAGAGAGATAGCTATCGGATCAGAGAAAACACATGAAGTGACCAGGTGTAAAAAGGCCCTTACATTTACAGAGCAACATACAACAGTATTTTAAAGCCTCTATCAATAAATACAAATCAAATACTTTATCTATTTACACATTGCACTTTCTGTGTTTGTCAGAGCCACCACTGACAGTACCTGTCCAGATCACCAGAGGGCACTCTTACCCATTGTTTTTTACTATATCTGTTGTGTACTTAATTTCCAAATTTGACTTTTCCATTCTGAGTTTATTCCAGTTTTCTGACTCTCAAACTGTATTTCATTGTTTGATATTGGTTACATGTGTATTGATCCCACTACAGACTTTGTCTACAATCCTTTTAAATTAGGCGAGTATATAAAGCCCCAGTCACATCAGATGTTTTAATCCATTTGTAATTACATTTCATGCCATGGAGCACTGACAGAATAAGTAAGTTCCTGTTATTATAGCATTATTATGCTATAGCGGCTAGTTTTTCCATCACCCAGTTCTCTTTGAAACTCTTTCGATACAAAAAATGCAGCTTGTCAAGTTACAGAGAAACACACAAATCACAATCCTGAATACTTTAGAATGTCTGAACGCTAAAAAAAATATTAACATATTATACTGTATCTGACTGTTAAAGCGCTGACAATGATACTCCTTCCAAAAGAGAAAATTTCCTTAGAGTAAATCAACAATTACACATATTTTCTAATGTGCTTATGGGACGTCATTAATACGGGTTTCTTTGATTCGCAACTGGACGTACTGTTAGAGCTGCTGTGTCCTGACCAATCAGAATTGGGCCTTCAGGAACACTAAGGTATAAATTAAATTAAACCTGTGGGCTCCTCTCACCTCACTATCAATAGTACTTTGTGAAATCAGCCCTGCAATAACGTCCTCTTGAGATCGATACAAACGCGTTCTCCTTGATAAAGTATGTGTTTGCTTCATGGCCCCAACAGACCCACTCTTATTTCTGCAGGGGAGAGCAGTGAATGAGAGCCAGCTGACGAGATGGCTGGCACATTAAACTGCTGTCTGATGTGTCACCTTGGATTGCTTTTGGTTGTTGATGTAAGGGGGCGCAACTCCGTAATGAGCGTCTTGGAAGACTCATGACACTTTTAATAGGCAGATATTTATTGACATGAACATTCGTCCTGCTATTAATCCAAAACCTTCATTTGTAATAATAAAATGACACAACCTTCACCATTCAGCTGATTGATCCTTAAACACAGCCAAGGCCACTTCAGGCAAATATATCATTATTCCTTTATGTATGTGTGTGTATGTGAAAGAAAGAGACTGCTAGGCAGCGTACGACTCTTAGACCTATTAATGGCGATTAAATGCACTGGTGTAACCTTTTTGTTCTAAACAGTGCCAGTATTTCTTTTTAGGTAAAAGTAGCTAATGCATAATCAATACATCACTAGAGTTCACCAGATGTCAAAGTAATTTTTATAGTCATTGAATTGTCACAATAATTTGCATATCAAAGTGTTTTACATGAACAAGGAAGTGTGTCTTAGGACATCATCACCTAATATACGCTGGTCATTTGGAAAGGTAATCAACCATTTGGGACGATGGTGGTCAGTGATTGGCCACTGGGAACAATCGTAATGGGTGATTGGTTATTGGATATATTTGTGATGAGTAATTGGTCCTCTGGAGCAATGATGATCCGTGACTGGTGTTTGGGAACAACGGTGATAAGTAAGTGTTCATTGGGAATAACAGTATTCATCATCAAGTGGTTGAGAGCATTAATGATTGGTTACTGGCAATAATAGTGTTCAGTGATTGGGTGTTTGGAGTAGTGGAAAACAGTTATTGGATGTCGGGAACTATTGAGATAAGTGATTGTTCAGCGTGAACAATAATGATCGGTTATTGAAGGTTTGGAACAATGACGGTCAATTATTTGTCATTGGAAAAAATGGTGATTAGTCACTGGGGACAATGATGATCAGTGATTTGGGTTTGGGAGCGATTGTTATTATTGTTTTTGTGTTGGGAGCAATGGTGATTAGGGTTTGGGTTCCGGGTGTTGGTGATTAGTGATTACGTGTCGGAAGCATTGATGATTAATGACTGGGTGTTGGGAATAGTGGTGATTAGTGATTCTATGTTGGTGATTATTGATTCTATGTTGGTGATTATTGATTGGGTGTTGGGAGCATTGGTGATTAGTGATTAGGTGTTGGTCGTAGTAGTGATTAGTGATTGGGTGTTGGGAGCATTGGTGATTAGTGATTGGGTGTTGGTAGTAGTAGTGATTAGTGATTGGGTGTTGGGAGTAGTGGTGATTAGTGATTAGGTGTTGGTAGTAATAGTGATTAGTGATTGGGTGTTGGGAGTAGTGGTGATTAGTGATTGGGTGTTGGTAGTAGTAGTGATTAGTGATTGGGTGTTGGGAGTAGTAGTGATTAGTGATTGGGTGTTGGGAGCATTGGTGATTAGTGATTAGGTTTTGGTAGTAGTAGTGATTAGTGATTGGGTGTTGGGAGCATTGGTGATTAGTGATTAGGTGTTGGTAGTAGTAGTGATTAGTGATTAGGTGTTGGGAGCATTGGTGATTAGTGATTAGGTGTTGGTAGTAGTAGTGATTAGTGATTAGGTGTTGGTAGTAGTAGTGATTAGTGATTGGGTGTTGGTAGTAGTGGTGATTAGTGATTAGGTGTTGGTAGTAGTAGTGATTAGTGATTAGGTGTTGGTAGTAGTAGTGATTAGTGATTAGGTGTTGGTAGTAGTAGTGATTAGTGATTGGGTGTTGGGAGCATTGGTGATTAGTGATTAGATGTTGGTAGTAGTAGTGATTAGTGATTGGGTGTTGGTAGTAGTGGTGATTAGTGATTAGGTGTTGGTAGTAGTAGTGATTAGTGATTAGGTGTTGGTAGTAGTAGTGATTAGTGATTGGGTGTTGGGAGCATTGGTGATTAGTGATTAGGTGTTGGTAGTAGTAGTGATTAGTGATTAGGTGTTGGTAGTAGTAGTAGTGATTAGTGATTAGGTGTTGGTAGTAGTAGTGATTAGTGATTGGGTGTTGGGAGTAGTAGTGATTAGTGATTGGGTGTTGGGAGCATTGGTGATTAGTGATTAGGTTTTGGTAGTAGTAGTGATTAGTGATTGGGTGTTGGGAGCATTGGTGATTAGTGATTAGGTGTTGGTAGTAGTAGTGATTAGTGATTAGGTGTTGGGAGCATTGGTGATTAGTGATTAGGTGTTGGTAGTAGTAGTGATTAGTGATTAGGTGTTGGTAGTAGTAGTGATTAGTGATTGGGGGTTGGTAGTAGTAGTGATTATTGATTGGGTTTTGGGAACAATAGTGATTAATAATCGGGTGTTAGGTGCGATTGTGATTAGTTATTAGCTGTTGGAAGCATTGGTGATTAGTGATTGGTCTTCTGGAACTGAATCAGTTCACTCAGGTTGTCTCAGTCAGGCTTTACACATTAGTGGTAAACCACTCAAGCAACACACTCTCTCAGCTCGTATAATCATCAGCTGTAATATGAGATGGAATATTGACTAGATTTGTCACTAGGCTTTTCCCTCAGAAAATCATTAACAAGGTCTAAACATTCTCCGCATCCGGTGACAAAGTATGGCCTTATACCATTAGTTTCATTATAGTTACTGAATACAAATTAAATGATATGTTTTAATAAATAAAAAACAATAAGCTAAAACTTTACACTAATTAGGAAGTCCCACAGTCTCTGTTTTTGTTCGTTCCATGTAGCAAAGGCTAGAAATACGTAAGACTGTTTCTATCAAGCTCTCAAAGCCAAAGGTTGAAAAGTTTCCCATCGCTTCCCTTCATTTTACAAAAGGCTGTAATTATCCCAGCACTCTGGAAATGAAATGATTTCCTCCATTATAGCTACTCCATCTTTTTTTTTTAGTTGTAGTACTATGTAATTTCTCAACACACAATACCCAATGAGCTTATTATAGCCACTATAGACAATTTGAATCATTTAAAGCTCGAGGTAAGGTTACTGATGGATTGCGGTGTGTGGGTTAGGATTGTGGGTATGGGATTCCTTTCAGATATTTGTACACATTGTGGGTATTTCTGGGCGTACAGTATAGTATTGTGGGCATTTGTGTTTATATAATAGCAAATATGGCACATAGCTGTCTATGAAGAGGTATCTTGATATCATCTGGACAAAAAGTCAGAGAAATGCACATGGTGGTCACTAGGAGTCTCTTGTGTACAGCCAGAAAATTTACAGTTGAATTTATTTAACCCCAGAAGCATCATTTAGACATTCCTGACTCTTGCATTTACTTTACATAAGTCAAAAGTAATAAACACAGCTACATAATATATTAGTGTGTCCCGGTGAGAGCTGTTACTATAGAAATTATAACACATTGCTTTAATATAAACCTGTGATTTCTCCTGTGTATGATGAAGGTGAAGGAAACAGACTATAAATGGCTCTGCTTTATTTCTACCTTTGTAAGTATTTGGAAATGTTTCGTTTCTGTTTTTTTCTAGCTGTTTCAATATGATTGGATGATTGCTTTATTCTGTTTAAATATTTTTAGATTCCTTTGATGAGTATGAGTGACTGTTCACAGTGCTGCCTGCTTTGCCAAGAGCTTTCTGACCGTTTCTGGGTCACTTTGCTCAATGACTCAATGACTCAAGGATGCGAAACATATATAAAACTTCTTAGCAATGAAGTTGCTTCTGTTTGCTTTATTAAACAGAATCTTTTAATCTTTTAGTTATTCATGTTAAAGTATATATTATATAAAGTGTATTATACTTATTATAGTAAATGTGGAATTTAATGTGTAATCATTCCAGAGTGAGAATTGTCCTTGGTTATAAATGGGTTACTTCATGTTAGATGATAAAATGTTCAATTCATTCATTCATTTTCAGTAAGTGATAAATTGTAGCCAGGACAGTGGCAGATCCCGAGACTATCCCAGGAACGCTACACCTTTCCTCTCCAGTCCAAAGACTTGTGTTGTAGGTTGGTAAGAGAAATGTGCACCCATTGCATTGTAAGTCCCCTAGAAAAGGCTCCAGGTTCTTCACAACCCTGTGTAGGATAAGTGCTACAAAAAATGGATGGATGGACCGAATCACCCTACAGTGCTTTTTGGAGGTAGAATGAAACATCTAGAGGTCAATTAAGACAGTAACCAGAGTTCAAGAATTGGGGACCCTGCAGGTGTGACGTGGGACACCCAGATCCACACTTAAGGATTCTTTGGTTGTTCTGTGGTTGTTCTGTGGTTGTTCTGTGGTTGTAACAGGAACCCCATTTAGAGGATGTTCTCTATTTAGGGCTATATAATAGAGTGTATACATGTTATTGTTTGAAGTAATACTTTTTAAGAACATTTATTTATCTTCATGTAGATCTACAGCATGAATGAATATGTGAAGTTCCACCATCGCAGAAGCCTATCAGTTCCAGAATTATTGGCACTCTTCAGAGAAAACAGGTGATATGAATATATGCATTTTCATATATTCATATTCATATCACTGTATAATATTGAATGACCGATTGATTCATAGATCTCCAAAAAAGTCTCATGCTTGTCAGTGTAGACGGGTCTCTCAGAATGAATCCTGAAAATGTTTCCTCACTGAGGAGTTTAATGTTGTGTTCACTAGATGGCAGATTTGGATCAGTCATGAAGTATGAGCCCTGCAGAACACTGCCTGAAAAGACACGTCTGTATTTAAAATGCAAACAAATTGTGCTGGAAATAAAATTGTGATTTTTAAATTATATTTTAATTACTATAGTAATGCAGTAATGCATTTGAGGACAATTTTAATTTAGATAGATAGATAGATAGATAGATAGATAGATAGATAGATAGATAGATAGATAGACAGACAGACAGACAGACAGACAGACAGACAGACAGACAGACAGACAGACAGACAGCTAGTTACAGAGAGAGATAGTCAGACAGATGGATGGACTGACGGATGGACTGACACAGATAAATGTAATAATCTGGGATTGCATAAGAAGCATTTGCACAGTGGGACATGATTGGCTCTCATATGTTATAATGCAATAACACTCATATGTTCAAAATTAAATGCTAAATCACAACTTCAGTAAAACCACACCAGTGACAGTTTAAATCATGTTCACAGTGAATAATAATAATAATAATAATAATAATAATAATAATAATAATAAGAAGAAGAAGAAGAAGAAGAACAACAACAACAACAACACAATTTTGTTTATTTTAAATACTAAACTCATCACAGGCTATTTGTCAATCATGAGGTTTGTACACTACACAATGTGAGTTTCATCCTCTTTCCAGCAGAACAGCATTAGAGATGATTCACTGGGCGTTAGAGTCTCTTTCATCCCTGATTTATGCCTCGTTGTCCTTTTCCCGTTGGGTGGGATTACGCACTGGGCTGGATTAGTGAGTGTTTGTGAATGTGCACTGGATTTCCTCTTTGCTTGGACACTTCCTTCCCATTTCCCTCACTGTACTGTATGTGTTTTTACCGCCATATTGTCAGTGTATATCATCACTGCTCACACTCATGCAATGTCACATCAATATAAATGACTAATGTACATGTAGCAATGGACATCTGATATAATCAAAAATTAGGGGATCAGCAAGAGAAAACTAATAGATGTTTTTTGACAAACGTACCTTTATATCCATAATTAGCCATAACAATAGGCTGTTAGCAAGGACAGCTAGTATAAATGAGCTAACAGCCATAAATGCAGCTCTATTTTAAAGATTAACAGACACCAAAGTAAGGATTTATCTCAAGATTTGCTGTTAACAAACATTGTAAAGTGAATTATTTTGGAGTTATATGAAATCCATAATAAACATTAAAACAGAGTATTATAAGAAGTGATAAGTGAGTCTGGGGCTGATTTCTTTTCAACCAAGACTGTAGGTTAATGAATCATGTCACAGCGTTTAGATTTGATCTTCATTTGGGTTTAAACACATCATCAGCAACAAACTGATAAAAGTAAAGAGCTTTATTAGCATTCTTGCTATATACATTAAAGGCCAAAGTGTGCTATATTATTAGTTTGTATAGTTCAATCAATTTAGTGGAGTGAAAATGAGAAAAAAAAATTGAGTGCAAGTGGAGAGAAAATATAAAAGGAAAGCACAAACTATTTAAGTAAATACAAAATAGAGAAAAAGTTGAAAAGTCTGATGACAGAACTGTATGTCTGTGTTAATTGGATTTTTTTCAAAGGAACCAAGTATTACAGCCTTGAAACATCACGGTGGTGTTGTGACCACCGTGCTCCCCTTATTCTCACACACTATTTACTTAAAACATATACTATGTATATTTCAATTGCTCATTTCACACTTGTACATTTGTGCATACAATTTGTCTATACTGTATACGTCATTCTGCTACACTGTGGAGCTTCTATCACTATAACAAATTCCTCGCATGTGAAAACATGCCTGACAATAAAGCTCTTTCTGATTCTGATTCTCCAACATCATACTTCAGTTCAACTCAGTTCTAAGTCCCTCTTGATGCATTTCAGTCTAAACAGCTTGAAAAAACGTGGATGGATATTTTAATGGCTAGACTCTAAATTTGCTACATACTGTATATAAAAAAATCGGAATGAATTATTTTTATGTGACTGGCGGGTGAGAAAAGTCATATAATGCAGACATATAATCTCGTCCATCGTTGGTCACAAATGATCTCAATATGGTCTTATTATGTGAATAAAGCTAGGCTGGTATCAATAGAAATAGGCTACAATTTTTCATTCATGTGGCTTTTAAGAAGCACAAATCACACAAAGGGAAATCTGTTGACTGTGAGCCGTCGTATTATTTTGACCTTGTGTCAAAGAAGAAAGGTGCACTGGGAATTCCATTCCAAGATGAATAACCATTCCATTACACGTTTCCATGTTGGAGGTCAGGTTTCCAGTGTTAAGACTTCATTCATTTCATTCATTGATTTAGATATAAGCCTCTGGTTTAATGTCATTCATCTATCATCAGCTGTTGGATCAGGAACGTGGGAAGCCTACACAATGGCCCTGCTTTATTATTGCATTCAATGTGCCTTTGTCAGCTTCCTCTCACGCCTCGGAAGTGAATATCACCCACAACGCTTACATAACAGTCTACTTTCACAGGAGTGAGCAACATGCTTTACATTTAGAACAATGTGACTAAAATTAAACTGCATAGAAATGATGACAACAGTAGTAAAGGAAGTGTTTCAAATATTACTGAAACACAGAGAGCCCTACAGGGTCCTAAAGGTAGAGGATGTACTTCCATGTATTTGATGATCACTTCTGGATGGACTTCAGGCAATCTTTCAGGCTGCTTTTTAGAAATCCATGAATTGCTGAATCAAAATTCTTGGAATTCGGGTTCATTTAAAAGAACCGATTCGTAAATTTGACTCGTCACGACTCAACATTGCTCTAACCAATCGTAGGAGGGCAGATTCAGAGAGGGCGTGTTTAGTGTACAGGGTTGTGTTACGTGTTAGGGTGCGTGGGCGCGCGGGTTCGGCGTGTGCGCGCGTATGTATGTTTGAGAGAGCGGAATTAGGTTGGAATAACGGAGCGACTGCTTGGACTGGAGGCTTTACATGACTGATCACCTGCTTTATGAATGTATGGAGGCTTTTCAACTGGATTCCGATCTTCCAGACGTATTAAATAGTTTTGGGGATTTGGTGCCAATTCTAGGAGTTGACTTTTGGTTAGATTTGTGGTTAAATTTCCTGCATTAGAAGCGCTTGGTGGACGGATGCCCAACTTGTACCCAAATTCAAAGTTGTCCTTTTTTTGGCACATTTCTGAATTGATGAGTGACGTGAAACCGGGCCGCTTCATCCAGCCGAGACGCGCCGGCGACCCGTAAACGCAGTCGTTCACACGTCCAAATCTCTGTATCATGTCTTTAAGCAGAAGCATCGAGTGGGAGCACTTTGAGGAGAGGGAAAAGGCATCACGTTCGGGGCGCGGAAGCGCAGCCGGTTCTCGTGGACCGTCCCGTGGAAACGGGAACGGCTACGGCTCCGTGGCGAGTCCTGCGCACAGCGCGCACTGCAGCTTCTACCGGGCACGTACGTTGCGCTCACTCGCCGCCGAGAAGAAAGCACGGAAAGTGCGCTTCTACCGCAATGGAGACCGTCACTTTGAGGGCTTGGCGTATGCCGTGTCCGGAGACCGATTCCGCTCTCTGGATGCGCTGCTCATGGAGCTCACGCGCTCTCTGACGGACGGCGCGAGCTTACCGCAGGGGGTGCGCTGCATTTATACTATAGACGGCGCGAGGAAGGTTACCAGCCTGGATGAGCTTGTCGAGGGTGAGTGTGTGTGTGTGTGTGTGTGTGTGTGTGTGTGTGTGTGTGTGTGTGTGTGTGTGTGTTCACAAGCACACAATAATTATCCAATAAAGGAACAGTTTGGCCAAAGAAAGCAAACGCACACAGTCTTTAATTCAAAATTCAAAACCCCAAAATCATCTCAAGTGTTTTATTGCAAAGTTAAAGAAGCAGCAACACTTTCCTCATACATCCTTAACTATGCCTTTATTCTATGATTTATTGCAAGCATTGTTTACATCAGTAATGCGCCATGAGGCTAATGTGTTAGGAATAATCCCTTAATTAACATCTAATCATCATCTAATTCATTTTATTGGCATTGGCCAAGTTATTTTGGGTTCCATCCTTAATAAATAGAGTTAACTGTTGATCATTATAGAGTTATCAAACATCCACTGGCAGATTTGAATTGTCATTAATTCACTGAAACTAACCGTGCCGACGTGTCTGTCTGTCCGTCTAGCAGAGTCTGGGTGACAGATGTGGGGTAAATGGGCGGGGCTTATGTGGGGTAGATCCATGTGAGAGATTTCAGCAGTATGTTAATCCAATCACACCAAGTTCATATGTCAGTTTCTTTATTTGATTATTTATTTATTTTTTTTGTTTTGTAGTCAATGCATAATAAAGTCATCTTTACCAATTCTATATTTTTTATACAGATTAACTAACAATTAAAACCAAAACATTTGGACAAAACGATCCATTGATGTTCCATTGATATGTTGCAGTACAGACTGATTCTATTTATTTATTATTTGTTTATTTATTTTTGCCGGCAAAAGTGTGTGTGTGTGTGTGTGTGTGGATGTGTGTGTGTGTGTGTGTGTGTGTGTTGTGATTGTGATGACTTCACACCCCAAAAAAGAGCTCAACATGCTCGAAAAGGCTCAAAATATATCTGCAGTCATATTGAAAAGTTGTAAATCCGTCAGATATCACAGAGTTTGCTCCATTTTGCATCTATTTACTTAAAACACATACTATGTATACTTCAATTGCACATTTCACACTTGCACATTTGTACATACAAATTGTCTATATTGTATACTGTACTTCAGTTGCACATTTCACACTTGCACATTTGTGCATACAATTTGTCTATACTGTATACGTCATTCTGTTACACCGGGGAGCTTCTGGCAATAAAGCTCTTTCTGATTCTGATTCTATTCAAATAAAAAAAAAAGTATACCCACATTACATGTAGTGAAATGCTAATTACTATTTTTCGTCTATAAATTAGATACATAATACAAAAAAAAAAAATTAGCTAATAAAAATGAATATAAATAAAAATAGCTGATGTTGCACAGTTGTGGGATGGCATGCTGGCAGCCAAAAAAGGGAACTGTAGCAAGAGCTAAATAGAGACCCATTGGGGCAGAAATTCCACTGCTCTACAGTATGTATGCTCCAGGAGTCTGTTTATTATCCTGATAATCAGAAAGATATTTAATATGTTTTTTACAATCAAGGTCATGGAAGGGAAAGGGGATTACAGAGTGTACAATGTCCTACATCACTGAGATTTTTTTCCCCATGCTGAACCTGAAAAGGTGCGAAAAAATGTATGTGCTTTTGTTTTAAAAATGCCTGAAGGTTTTAGTTTCAGTTGTTTCAGTTCCTTTGTGTGGTTTTTGAGCTGTAGTTCTGACAAGAACAGTTGAGACAATGACTGAAGTGCCACTGAAGGAATATAAAATGTACTATATTACCTTGTTAGGCCTTGAGGTTGTATGAGATAGAGCAGGTTTGGGAACTTATTTAAGACAAAAATATGTAAAACAAATATATGGGTGAAGATAAGAGTTGTTGTTTTTTTTTAGATTAAATAATCTATCTGAAACAAACGTATAAATAATATTCTTCAGTTGAGATAAACAAAATGTACCCATTAAAGTGTAGTTGTTGAGTTGAGCTGAGACTAGAGCTCAGAGCCTTTGACTCATAGTGACTCTTATTAATGTCCGGTTGAGTCGATTTGTGTCCAGGAAGCAGCTGTAAGTGCTGGTGAGTTTTTAACATGCATGCAGTTAAAGCCGAACGCTTCACAACTACAATTTCCAAATCCATATGGCACGCCGAGATCGATTTCAGTTCCATAAAGAGACTCCATGAGAGCTGTGATGATATTCGTCCTGTTCGCCAGCGTTAGGGAGCAAGACTAATTCTTGTGAATGTGACGTGAGTCATGCAAATGGAACGAGATTTGTCCTAAGCTAAAATCACAAACCGAAAGTGTAACATCTGAAAAGTGTGTGTGTGTGTTATGGTGGGGGTGGGGGCATCCTGGCTTCAGTTTTTTAATCAGTTTGCCTGCATAAAGGTTCTGTCACAGCCTTGTGCAGTTTTTGTCTAATTGTCACTTCACAATCTAGGCTGTTTCCCAAAAGCATTATCTTAACCAAGAGAGAGAGAGAGAGAGAGAGAGAGAGAGAGAGAGAGAGAGTTCATTGCGATGCTCGCTCTACCCTTTAACGACACTCTTCGTGCCTGATCTCTCCTGTTTAATCATTATACCTGAAGTAATTCACTAAAACAAACTCTTTAAGCACAAATGATTTTTGGATCATTTGATTCTAAAGATAAATCACTGAAGTTATTTTGCACATTTATAAGCAAACATTCATCATTTTGCATAATACCATAAGCAGGAGAGAGATATTAATAATAAAATAATTGAAACATAACTAATTCATTGACTTGATAGATTTATCAACCATTGCTTATCACAGCAGTCCATTTTCTATGAATTTACAGTTTAAAAAAATGAAAATATACCGTAGCGTTTCTTAACGTATCATTATGTTTCTAATGACTGGACCGAGCGATGTAGAGTGAGCGTGATCGATTCATGTAGTATTAATGACATAAAGCACATTATTACAGTGTGAAATCTCAGCAGGATGTTGGTGCTGATGGGAAATACAGTAGAAGTACAGTGTTAGATTTATTTAGGAGATTAAAGCGTGTATAGTAGAACAGAGCAGTGGTCATGTGTCTGATACAAAACACCAGTGTTGTGGGTTTGATTCTCGGCTCAGGTGTGAACAACGGGGATTGATTTTATTCACGGATTTGAAAATCCACACTCAAGTCATGTCAGATGTACAAAATAGATTCTGGATTCTGAAGTGTTCGCTAAGAGCAGCTGTGAAAGTAGTTCCGGCTGCAAGGCAAATCGCAGGTTTATATCAATGCAGTTGATCAGGAATGTTATTGCTCATTGACAGGGACTGTACAGACATCGCAATCGGCTTCAAATTAGAATAATTCCGCTTAATAATCATAGTTAAGTTGTAAAAGAAATGTTGCTCCTGCAACAGAATCATTTGTAACTAGATTTGTAAAGTTCGTCGTGACAAACTTTGATGTTGGCTTTGACGAGGCAAGTATTCGCAAAGGCCGGTGCTTTTTGGAGGCGAGTGGACATAAGGGACAGTGTTACTTTTGGAGGCAAGTGGACAGAAAGATAGGGTGCCAAAACATTTGGAGGCAAGTGGAGACGAGCATGTGACGTCATTCGAATACTCCTGAGGAAGTTCCCCTCATTGGGCTGAGTGTTTTGATATGTCACATGTCCATGTTGTGCAAAATTTTTTATTTTCACGTGACATCACGTGACGTCACGTGACGTCATCAGAATACCCGTGAGGAAGTTTCCCTCATTGTTCTGAGTGTTTTGATATGTCACATGTCCATGTTGTAAAAAGTTTTTTGATTTTGCATATTTTGGGGGCGGGGCTGCGGCACAACCGAAAGGCCAGTCGGTACACCAATTTAAAAGTTTGTTCAGAGTATCACCCTAAAGGAGCTGGCTGAGTTTGGTGTAGATAGTTTGAAAGCTTTCCACGTTATAAACCTCCAAAGTTAATAATGGGAGTCTATGGGGAAAAAAGGCCATTTTGAGACCCGGTACCGGAAGTACCGGTACTCGGATCACTTAGAAAAGTAATAGCAACAAACTTCAGACCAGGGTCTACAACATATCCGAATTTGGTGCATGTGGCTCGAAAGCCCTAGGCCGCATTAAATTTTATATATTTTTGTCTAAGCTGAAATAGGAAAACAGAATGTTGACTTCTACAAAGCGACATAATTAAAGGTTTGAGTCAATTCCAGCACTGTAAAGAAGGTGAAGAAGTTCCGTGAAGTTTGCGTTTTCTCATCAGAATTTTTTTGGTCTTAATAACATCATGAGAGGGAGGAAAAAACCAAATTTAGCGAAAGACAGAATAACTGTTTATTATGCTGTTTAAATTAGCTCATTTTTCAGTATTTCAATTTTATTGCATTTTTTTTTTTTTTAAAGACTTCAGTCCATGTTAAAGCACAAAGCACAGACAGCAGCTGATCGTCCACCGAGCTCATATATCGTATATCATGGTAATGACGGACAAAGGAGATGACAGTGCCACAGCTGATGCGGTTTAAAGATGAGTAAATGGGAAATCTCAGCTGGCCACCAGAAGAACACTAGTTTAATGAAACACGGCACAAGGTTGATCCTCGCTGTGGGAATTTCACACCTGAGCCCTGTGTAAACGACGTCTTTGTATCCCACAATCCCCAGTGTAACCGTCACAAGTTCCCGCCCCTTCCTTGTGTGTTAAACTGCTCATTTGTGTCACTCTTCTTCTCATCAGTAACCGCGACCCCAGCTGGAGTCGAGTGGCTAATTTAGCTTTTTATTAATTTGTCAGCTTAATAATAAATTATCCTGGTGTCTTGGGAGTCTGTTCAGTTGTTATATGGAAATGGAATTACTCTTTTTTATTATCATTCGACACATAAAGCTTTTAAAGTAGATTTATAGTTTAAAGCTTGAAACTGTGAAGAAACCAGAGAAAAACGTGGTTTAATGTGAACATGGAGGTTTGTTAAATGCTTAAAAGCCAATTTGGTGAAATTACAGTAGGATGAACTCTGAAGTGTCACATTTACACAAGTTCACTACTAGTCTTTCCACGGTTTGTGAGTCGGTTTGGAAAACCAGCGGATTAATCCAGCTTGAGGTGTTTTAGATTGTGATGCCGGGTTAGGATTTTGAATTTTAAACCAAAGAGATTGATGCAGGAACGAGGTATTTTTGTCTTTTTCCCTCTGGATCCCTTGACAAAAATTCAATAAGATTTATCTATTAGCTTTTGGCCATATTTTTCCCCTTGAAGTTCCTCTCACAGGCTAGTTTGTCAGCATGATAATGTTTCGCAATTAAAGGTGGGGTCTCCGTTGTTTGAGAAATGCTTCAGAAAACTGCAATGGGCCGCCAAACAAAACAAAAACAAAACTAAAGTGTAGCCAATAAGCAGAAAGGGGCGGGTCTTGTCAATATGGGCGGAGAGAGTGTTCAGTGCGCATGTGTGACATTAGCAGAAAGCGGTTTTAACATTGACATGGAGGATAAAAACAAAGAAAGAAAGAGAAGAAAGGGTTACGATAAGGTAAGAAGTAGGACGTGTTAATATAGGATCAGCTTTCCAGCGCTGGAGAGAACTGAACGTCTTCCGCGTGAAACGGAGATAGATGTTTATTAAACAAACTAGTTGACTAGCCATGTGTAAAAAAAGGTTGCCACCACACAGGCAGATAGAGGTGAGGTAGTGGTGTTCTGAGGTTTGTAGAGGTGTTTTGAAGTGTGTATAGGTGTGTAGAGGTGTTTTAAGGTTTGTAGAGGTGTTTTGAGGTTTGTTGAGGTGTGTAGAGGTGTTTTAAGGTGTGTAGAGGTGTGGTGAGGTGTGTAGAGGTTGAATTTTGGTTGGGAATACACAATAAATACTTTCACTTATACGTTTCAGAAGTAAACAACGATTAAAGCATTGAACACGAAACGCTGATCTTCATGATGACATAGATGTTCTGTTTTTAACGTCATGCGATAAGACTGCTGACGAGCTTTATTGAGAATGAAATGGGTTTATTAACAGAGGCATGATATGTGGAATTGCAAGAATTTGTAGAAATGCAGCACTATGTGTAATGTCATGCATTGTCATCATGACTCGTCTGAGAGAAATGTTAAAATGTGCAATACAAGTCGCTATATATGTCTTTCTATTACAAACGGGAGCGAGAGAGAGAGAGAGAGAGAGAGAGAGAGAGAGAATGCTAACCTATACATCCCCTACCCCTAACATCAACCTTTGTAACTTTTATTGTCATGTCGTTCTGGAGCAAAATACTTAATAGCTACATGACAGCTAGCTTATTATTGACTATCTAAACATTTATATTTCCTGTTTTTTATAGTAACAGTTCTCGCTGCATTACCACTTGTACAGTAAGGCTTTCGTGTTGGCACTCGCATGAGGAGATAAATCCACAGATTCAATGATATTTATATTTATGTGCTTTTAATTGTTGTTGGTTGTTTTTCATCATATGGTGCTCCAGCAAGTCTCTGTGTGACAAAGGTCCATTTTTAGAGCAGCTGCATGTGCCGTGGTGCCAAGCTGTGCCTACCCTTACACACACACACACACACACACACACACACACACACACACACACAAAGTAAACTTTCATCAGTTTCTTCAGCAGTGTAAATTAAAACCATAGCATACAGCAATTTAAACCCTGCTTGCCTGACTAATGCAGATCTGATTGTTTTTCTAGAGAGAAATGCTTATTCATTCCTCCATTGATTTAGTCATCCCTTCTTGCGGTTTCCATTTACCATCAGAGTGTGGATTTGAGTAGGCCTTTGGGAAAGGGAGGGCTCGATTTAGCACCATTCCCTTGGAATGTCGGTGAAAATACTCGGGACGTTGGCCAACACCACGAGAGTATGCGAAGAGAAGAGAATAGAGAGGTGGCCTCAGCGTGCTCTGAATTCCACCCGGACACGTGAACTGTATAAGAGGCTTGCTTTACCCAGAGTCTCTCAAAGAAACGCATAAAGATAGCACTCAGTAATCGAGGTTGTGTGCGTCTGTGAGATAACAGAGCTATTAAAACTTTCGATCACAGCTTTTGGAGCTGTTTTAGTGCATTCCAGAGATTATGGCAGGCTATATAAAGGCTCGTTTATCTGCAGCACAAGTCTTTCTGAAGAAACTCGATTAGTGGAATAAAGCTTGTGTGAAGGAAGCTTGTGTGTTCTGGGATCAAATGCTGCCATGTTTTAATGCATACGACTACAATGTTCAGCAAAATAATAACAATATAATGTTTTCGGGAACATGAGCTGCACTGATCAGAACACAGAGTATCAAGTTTCAAGTTTATTTTGTTTCTAAAGCACATTTTACACAACCGAAGTTTACCAGAGTAAACTGCTGTACATCCAGACACAAAACAATGAAATAACAACAAAGGAAAAGACAACACACACGCCAAGCAAGAGTCAAGTCAAGAAGCTTTTATTGTCATTACAACCATATATAGCTGTTGCAGTACACAGTGAAAGGAGACAACGTTTCTCCAGGATCATGGTGTTACATAAAACAAAGACAGGGCTAGGACTTAGTAAGTTAGTCCTAGATACATAAAGTGCAACTGTGCAACCTGGTGCAAACAGTGCAGGACAAGACAGACAAGACAGACAAGACATTGCAGGACAAGACAGACAAGACAGTACAGGACAAGACAGTGCAGGACAAGACAGACAAGACAGTGCAGGACAAGACAGACAAGACAGTGCAGGACAAAAGACAGTGCAGACAAAAGGTTACAAGACAATACACAAAATACAAAAAAGCCAATACACAAAAGACAGTAAACAACAAACAGCGCTGACTGACAAGCGCTGTGTCAATACTATATGTAAATACTGTATGTTCAGACAATATTGCGTGCAGTAATACTAGAATGAACACAGTTTCTTAGCAGCAGGTCCCTGAGATAATGTATAAGATTGTACATTAAAAAACAGCAACAACTGAAATATTGTACAGTATGTGCAAAATGACTGAAATGTTAGACAGTGTGTGCAAAGAGCAAAAAAGTAAAAAAGTGTGCAAAACTACATGTAAACAGTTTGTAAACTGAGTTAAGACTAGATTTAAAAACAGACAGTGTTGGGGTCATTCTCACTGACAATCCCTGACAATGTCCAGAGCTTAGGAGCAGCAACTGCAAATGCTTTATCACTCCTATGCTTCATCCTTGCCTTAGGGAACAATAAAAGCAAGTTATCAGCAGACCTAAAGGACCTTGATGGAGCATACGGTTTAATAAGGTCAGAAAGATAAGTTGGGTCCAGACCATTCTAGGATTTATAAACAAATACTAAAGCCTTGAAATCAGTCATAAAACACACTGGAAGCCAATGAAGAGAGAATTGTATAGGAGAAATATGATCACGCTTACTGCGGCGTGAGAGAAAAGCCTGGCTGACACCAATACAGAGGACATTACATTAGTCTAAACGAGAAGAAATGAAGACATGTTTTAACTTTTCATGATAAGTCTTTGAATCAGAATCAGAATCAGAATCAGTATCAACTTCAGTTGACACACACAAGGAATTTGGTTCCAGCTGTTTGTGACTCTTAAAAGTACAGACATAAATAACACTATACTATACAAACTATACAAGACAATGCAGACGATGAGATACAATATAGACAGAATGAGTATTAAATATGAATATAGAATATGAACATAAAGTGTTATGTACATAAAGTGTGGGAGTGCAAATAAGAATATTGTGCAATATTATGCTTTTTGTACAATATATATATGAACGTTAAAGGTTTGACCGTAGACAAAAGCCTTCACTGATAAAAACTTGGCTTTAACTGCAGAGTTTACCAACAGAGAACCCCGAGTAAACACTGAAACACTGAAACACAAACAATGTACATCAATATCAACGAGAAATATGAGAAATTTGAAATATTGAACCCTGAAAGCCTTGAACTTTCTTTTACGATTAAAGAATCTAATCATATTTTAATGATGATTACAAGTTTGATTTATTATTATCGTATGAACTATATTACCTACTGAACTCCGACAGTCATATAAGGAATAATGGAGTTACTACCCCAAAGTTAATTATTTTCCTTTCACAGGTATGAGTTATTGCACTTACACCACAACAATTTGTAATTGATTCTATTTTTTTCTGTTAAAGAATGACTCACCATAGTTTTTAAAGGTGCCCTTCCACACAAAACCGTTTTTACTTTATTTACTTGTATTTTTTGATATGTGTTAGGTCCATATGTGTTTGTGTTGTGTCGTGAATGTGAAAACGAACTGTTACCTCCCCGGTCAGTTCTAGCCACTTAAAAGAAATAAGGTGAGAAATCAGATCAGTTGGAAAAGCTGGTCAGTGTGACGTCAGAGTGACTGAGCTCATTACTATTCATGAGCTCTCCCACTTGAGACCGCGCCCCCAGTGAGTTTCCTATACAGCAAGGATGGCTAAACATCAACGTGCTTGTGAAGAAGCCATTCTGCCGCAATTCAAGGTGATTGTAAACAAATCTCCTCTAGCCTAGGCAACTTATTGCACTGGGTGAATGAATAGTCATGCTCTCATATCCTAGCGGTTAGCCAATCGGAGCCAAGCAGCATAGCTCATTTGAATATTCATGAGAACTGGCGCAAATCGAGCTGAGTCTTCCTGCAGGCTTTCTATACCACAATTGAATGGCTTGAAACAAGATAACCAAGGCATTATTTCCACAAAAAATGTTACAGAGTCCATGGTAAACTTCAGACATTACCACAAAAGTAATGAAATACGTGTGGAAGGGCACCTTTAACAATTTAAAGTTTTTAACCATAGCCCCAAACCTGGATGAGAAAGAATGAGGGTTATCCGAGGGGTGAAGGACCCTCAACCCGTGAAACTACCTTTTGGTGCCAGAAATGTTGCTAGAAATAATTCATCCTTGAAAGAGGATGGATTTCTCAAAGAAGACCCCATGATGCCTGGTAGGGAAAGTCATATTAAAGACTATCATCTCTATCAGAACCACTACAACCATGAAAACTTGGAACCTCAGAACCATGTACAAGGACATAAAAACAATGCGAGTTGTTGCTGAGATGAAATTTTAGGAATCAAAGAGGCAAGATGGACTGGTTCCTTTTCAGACGAGGCTTACCACAGCAGAACCGCTTCAGTTTTTGGGCCATGATAAAGTAGACAAACCTTAAAAAGCCACAGATCATTCCGGCTTGCTTCCGTACCCAAAACAGAAGCTCAAACATGGACACCATACAGTGATTGGAGGAAGACAAAAAGAAGTAACAACCCTTGGATTGCTGGTTATTATCCAGAGTCTCCCACTCAGGACGTACTATTACCGTTATGAATTCAATGCCAAGGTTAGCAGCAACAACAGATGCCATGTGGAGATCATGGAGCTGTAAGGCCTGGGAGAGATGAACGACAAAAGAAGTGCGGATTTGTGTGCCACAAGCAACCTGGTCGTTGTAGATTAAAGCAGGCTAAAGAGTTGTTTCCTCACCAATGTCTCCTGTGCTCCCTCTTGTGAAGTAAAGTATAAAAGTTTCTCTGGTTGATCTTGTAACAAAATCATAGAAGGTTCTAAGCAATTATATTAGGAAGGTGAGAACACTAACATAAAAAAATTATGTAAAATGTAGAGGAACTCTTTAAGGGTTGCTTAACCACAATAAAAGCATTTCACAAAGTGTTTTATTCCTTTTACACCACAGTCATGTGCCTGCAATCAAAATTAATTAACTCTTCTTCTCTGCATCCTCGACAGGTGAGAGCTACGTCTGTGCCTCCAACGAACCCTTCCGCAAAGTGGACTACACTAAGAATGTGAACCCCAACTGGTCTGTGAACATCAGGGCCGGCATGTCACACTCTCTCTCCTCTTTACCCCTACTAAAGAACGAGCTGAGGGAGCGAGAAAACAAGGACTTCATTCGTCCCAAGCTGGTGACGGTGATCCGGAGTGGTGTGAAGCCGCGCAAGGCCGTGCGCATCCTCCTGAACAAGAAGACAGCACACTCGTTCGAGCAAGTGCTCACAGACATCAGCGATGCCATCAAGCTGGATTCAGGAGTGGTCAAGAGGCTCTACACGCTGGAGGGAAAGCAGGTAGGGGGATAAATTAGGCATCTGTTAGCTGTTTGCTTGCCTCAAACCTTCAGGATTCTTCCCATGCTTTTGAGGTTTCCTCTAGGTACTCAAGTTTCCTCCTGCAGTCCGAAGACATGCATTATAGGCGGATTCTCACTCACTCACTCACTCACTCACTCACTCACTCACTCATTTTCTACCGCTTATCCGAACTACCTCGGGTCACGGGGAGCCTGTGCCTATCTCAGGCGTCATTGGGCATCAAGGCAGGATACACCCTGGACGGAGTGCCAACCCATCGCAGGGCACACACACACTATAAGCGGATTGGCATCTCTAAATTTTCCGTAGTGTGTGAATAGGTGTGTGAGGTTGTGTGAGATGTCTGTGATGGATTGGCACCCTGCCCATGGGGTCCCCTGAGTCCCCTGAGATAGACTGAAGGTTTTTTGTGACTCTGTAGGATATGTGGTACAAAAATGGATGGATGGATGGATGGATGGAAGGATGAATGAATAGATGGATGGAAGAATGGATCATAAATAAATTATAAATGACTTAACCATAATGTTAAAGGGCCATCAGTGGCTCTCCAGCAATCTTGTAGTATAAATTATTCAGTACGAGAAACAGTCAACCTCTGCATCCCAATTCGCTTACTATCTGTCCTAAATAGTACACAAGATTAGATTTAGTGTGTTCCAAATTGTCGTATGTTGAAACAAGTATCCCAGAGTTATCCAGACGGTCAGATATTTCCAGAGAATTTAAAGTGTGGATTTTTATCGTGTGGATCTGTGGTCAGTTTTTCAGCTCATACTGCCTAAAGTTCCTTGAGCAATGAAGGAAGACTTATGTAGGTGACAGGTTGCTTCTCTGGTAGCTTTATCATTTGAAATCTTGTCTCATTTCACTGTGTACTGCAACAGCTATACTGTATATGGTTGAAATGACAATAAAAGCTTTTTGAATTGATTTACTTGTAATATTAAAGGTGGGGTACACAATGTTTTAAAGCCAATGTTGACATTTGAAATCACCTAAACAAACACGCCCCTAACCCAAATGGGTGTCACCCCTGTTTTGATAGCTCTGCCCCACACATACATACACAACCCAGGCAACTATTATGGCGGAACCTTCTGGGGCAGCTGGCCGAGGGGATATTTTTATCAATAAATGAACTCAATGAGTAATACTATGGTAATACAAATGTGTTTTTGTAGCACTGTGTGTTGTTCCGTGAAAGGTTTAGCTCCGTTTCACGACGTTCAAGGAGAGGTAACGGCAGAGGCTAATGTCACACATGCGCACTGAACACTCTCTCCGCTGCATATTGACAAGACACACCCCTTTCTCCTATTTGGCTACACGTTTGTTTTGTTAGTCGGCCCGACTCAGTTTTCTGAAGCATTTTTCAAACATCGTGCACCGCACCTTTAATGCTACATATGAATTCTTTTGGGAAACTTAAGCACAGATGGTTAAAATGGCTCCAGAGATTTTGGGCCTCATTTCATCAGTCATTCAGTAAAACTAAACTGAAGTCCTGTGTTATTTGTTAGACTGCGAACAATCTTATTAGTCTCTTTATGCCGAAATTGACTCATGGGTTACAAACGATTCAAAGCTGGTTATGAAATGGAATATATATTTAGTCTTTAGTGGTAGGTGTTCATAAGAAGAATCCCGTGCTTACGGTTTGTCCGATCACAAAAGGGTGAAGCATATGCAGTTGCAGTTTCATTAAAGGCATTCAGACGTCAGGCAGGATCAGAATCACAGTTACAGGCCAAAAAGGAAAACCACAAACAGGACAAAGTGGGCGAAATAATGAACTCAAAATAGAGAAAATACAAAACAAACAGAACAATCGCAGGAATGTGAGGATTAGAAATAGTCACATGAACAAATTGAGCAGATTACTACGATTGAGTGTCATCTGTGTGTGTGAGTGTGTGTGTGTGTGTGTGTGTATGTGTGTCTGTTTGTGTGGTTGCGCGTGTGTGTTTGTGTGCTTTAGGAAGTGTAGTCTGGGGTGGCCATGTTTGTCAGCAGTGGTGCATTCTGGGAAAGTTTACAGGCAGTGTTTACCAGATCCAATTTCTCCAATTCACTAAATAAATAAATAAATATATAAATAAAGCACCAAAAACTGATGGGATTGAGTAAGACCTTACAGAAAGGAGAATTCTGGAATGTGTAAATGATATTAGCCGTGGGGGAGTGTTGAGTTAAGAGGCATGTGATACAGGCATTATTTACATTGAGATCATTCAGCCTTATGCATCAGCAGCTGTTAATGGCCACCTGCTCCCTCTTTCACTCCGCGCTCGCTTGAATGGACATTATCTCCACACGGGAGGCGTCAAAATAGGATTCTAGTCAGGCATGAATTGAAAAAAGTCATACACTTGTGACTTATGATGACTTATGGGCTATTAAATATCTCCTCAGAAGATTGGGTAGAAAATTTGGCAATGTGTGCGTTGGTGTGTGTTCATGCGAATGCATCCTAACGCATGTTTAAATCTCTTAAATATTTCAGGAAATGTTTATCTGCGTCGTTCTGAAGCGTACAAGAGAAACTAAGAGCTGCACTGCAGCATCCTGCAGTGAGAAGGGGAGTACACACACAGATGGGATTGAAATGACTCACAAAATAACAAGCGGAAGAACTCAGGCATGACACAAGAGCTGTGTTTTATTCCCAGATGAGTTTTTTATACAGTATTTTACTTTTTTTATAGCCTTCTTTTGGTCTGCATGAGCTCATTCATTCTGGAAGTAAGAAATAAAACACTCGAGGGATTAGCTCACGATAATTTGTGGCTAGTTAAAGGTGGGGTCTCCGATATTTGAGAAATGCTTCAGAAAACTGCGTTGGGCCACCAAACAAAACAAAAATCAAAACAAAAGTGTAGCCAATGAGCAGAAAGGGGCGTGTCTTGTCAATATGGGCGGGGAGAGTGTTTAGTGCGCATGTGTGCATGTGCGCATATTCACAGATTGGAGTTTCCCGAGTCAATAACTCCTGAGCTAAACACTGTTTTTACTACACAAAACATGGTTGTAGCTGCGTCTCTACATTACTACGATAGAAAAGAGGTGTTATTTGTGTAGTAACAGCGTTACTGGAAACTCCAATCTGTGAATATGTGCCAACTTCCCGCTCCTTCAGTTCTCTCCAGCGCTGGAAAGCTGATCCTATATTAACACGTCCTACTTCTTACCTTATCGTAAGCCTTTCTTCGCTTTCTTTCTTTGTTTTTATCCTCCATGTCAATGTTAAAACCGCTTTCTGCTAATGTCACACATGCGCACTGAACACTCTCTCTGCCCATATTGACAAGACACGCCCCTTTCTGCTCATTGGCTACATCGCCCCAAACCCAAATGGGTCCCACCCCTGTATTGATAGCTCCGCCCACACATACATATGTAACCCAGGCAACTAATGGAAAGAAATGTGTCTTTATCATAGCTGAAGGGAAGAACAATACGATTGCAGATAAACAAACAAGCAAAAATGACACACAAGCATAATCATGTAAAGGACAAAGGCATATATTAGTTCTGTGTAACAAAGCAAAACCAACGTTACTCACCTATCGAGAAGGAAAAAAGCGCCTCGGCGTCTTAAGTAAAGTTGGTCACATTCACAGATTGGAGTTTCCCGAGTCAATAACTCCTGAGCTAAAAGCTCCTTCAGTTCTCTCCAGCGCTGGAAAGCTGATCCTATATTAACACGTCCTACTTCTTCCCTTATCGTAAGCCTTTCTTCGCTTTCTTTTTTGTTTTTATCCTCCATGTCAATGTTAAAACTACTTTCTGCTAATGTCACACATGCGCACTGAACACTCTCTAAACCTATATTGACAAAACCCGCCCCTTTCTGCTCATTGGCTACACGTTAGTTTTGTTTTTGTTTTTTTTGGTGGCCCAATGCAGTTTTCTGAAGCATTTCTCAAGCAGCAGAGACCCCACCTTTAAGTCTAAGAGGCATAAGCCCCCGAAGCCACACCACTGTACTCGCAGCACCACTGGTTACCACCATTGCAGGCTTTTGACTGACTTGGCTCAGATTCATGTGAACTTTAGGCAGCAGGAGATTTAATAATGAAACATATGCTGTTTTATGCTGATGTCAGCAGTATTGTTTAAAAGTTCCAGGCAGCCAAAAGAAGCCAATCTGACTCAAGCATGCCGACTTAACCTACCGGAATTACGGAAAAAATCACATGGAAGAAGCATAGAGTAATTCTGCATGTTTTTGTGCTGTGGGATTGAACATTTCAGCAAAATTTCAAGGTCTTTAAAAACATCAAATTAATGCAACTTTTAAAAATGCAATATAAAGTAAGCATTTTTGCATTTTAAATAAACTAAAATGATGTACTGTGATAGCGTGATGAATATGGAGCTTATGCTGCAGTTATGAGGCGAACAGTGATGATTGTGCAAATCTCAAAGGCAGGAAAGCCCTTGTGACACAAACACAAGTGACTCATACTCTGTAAAAAATGTATAAATGCTTCCTGAGTAAAACCAAAGCGGGCCGTAAAAGGGTAATAAAAGTTTGAGAGGAAACGAGTTAAATCTCTAAGCTTAAAAAAATCTCCTTAATTCAATTTACGGAGGTGTGGCCTCTGTGTCTGTCTAAGTGACGGAGGTGTGGCCTCTGTGTCTGTCTAAGTGACGGAGGTGTGGCCTCTGTGTCTGTCTAAGTGACGGAGGTGTGGCCTCTGTGTCTGTCTATGTGACGGAGGTGTGGCCTCTGTGTCTGTCTAAGTGAAGGAGGTGTGGCCTCTGTGTCTGTCTAAGTGAAGGAGGTGTGTCCTCTGAGTCTGTCTGTCTAAGTGAAGGAGGTGTGGCCTCTGTGTCTGTCTAAGTGAAGGAGATGTGGCCTATGTGTCTGTCTAAGTGAAGGAGGTGTGGCCTCTGAGTCTGTCAGTCTTATTGAAGGCGGTGTGGCCTCTGAGTCTGTCTGTCTAAGTGAAGGAGGTGTGGCCTCAGAGTCTGTCTGTCTTAGTGAAGGAGGTGTGGCCTCTGAGTTTATCAGTCTCAGTGTAGGAGGTGTGGCCTCTGATTCTCTCAGTCTCAGTGAAGGAGGTGTGGCCTCTGATTCTGTCAGTCTCAGTGAAGGAGGTGTGGCCTCTGATTCTGTCAGTCTCAGTGAAGGATGTGTGGCCACTGAAAACCTGTGTCTGATTGAAAACCATTCATTTAACAAAGCAAAACTGGGTGAAATACTGGTTTCTTTTAAGTTTTTTCTAAAGAGATTTTTAATTTAACATGGAAGGAGCCTCCAGTGTCAGCATTTTGAACTGCTACGTGCTCCACAGTTTCTCTAATAACTTCAAGAGAGTGAGATAAATAATATATAAAGCTGCTATAACATGAGTGATTACAGGAACAAACTTGTTCTGTGGATGTGGAACACTACTGGTGTGGTGCAGGAGGAATAAAACAGTCCAGGACATGCTGGTGTTGGGAAAGAACCTATTTCAGATGGACATCAGTAACAGAAGAATGACAGTGATGTAACACAATCGCACAATTTTCACATCACTTTTTGCCAGTTGTGTTTTTTGCCAGTTGTGTGTTTTTGCCAGTAGTGTCTTTACTGCTATTATTATTTATTATTTCTTCATATTTCTTCTAATTTTTATTCATTTCCTAGGTTGGTTTTCATTGAAATAAAAAAAATATATATTTATTATATATAATAAATTCAGGTCAATTCAATTAAATTGTATTTATTTGTATAGAACTTTTAACAATGAACATTACACAAAACAGCTTTAGAGGATAAAGTGTAAAATGATTAATACAAATATCATTTCAGTTTTATTCCTAATGAGCAAACCAGAAGCTACACTGGCAAGAAAAAACTCCCTGGAATTACATTCATATATATGGGTCAATGTGTCTATGGATGACTTGGGAATGTTAGACATTCCTGTGCTTGGATCAGCATGGAGTTTGAGGCATTTCTGCTTGTCAAACACAATTACAGCAGACTTTTCCTCACGGTTGGGAGGATGCTCCGAGGCGACGTCTCTTAAAATTAGGCCACCAAAACACTCGAAGCACAAAGGGATGTCTGCTGTACAGATTCTTCTAGCTAAAGGCACTGTTTGTCTTTTGCAGATCAGACACACAGTACAGGAAATCTGCATACATTATAAATTATATAAACATTTACATGCACTAACTTATTCTATCTGAGAGTAATACAACATATTACACCCAAACTGTTTAATGCAAGCCGTGTGTAAAAAAAAAAACCTACTGGCAGTTACTGTATTTAGCATGCCAGGATGCTAACAGAAAGGCTAGTGAACTGCCATCTGTTTCTGATCATTCTGAGGCCAGGAGGAGGAGGGAACGAGACCTCAGCTGGACTCCCTGCTGAGACTTCATCCAGCTCTGTGGTAATTAGACCCAAAGTCTGCAAGGGCGGATTTCAACTGCAGCTGGCAGGTGGAAGGCACCAAGGCTAACACAGCTCTGCTAATACAACACATTCTCAGTCTAACGGCACTCTAGATTACAGCCAAGCACTAATGTAGCACAACTTTTTTCTTTTAATGGCCCTGTTTTACATCTCAAAACATACAATTTCTTTTATGGTGTTTAAAAGGTTTCGTGGGATAGTCTGGAAAGTAAAGGCAATTGTTTCTAAACCTTTATCGTTTTACCTTTTTTTTTCCAATTAATTCCAATATGGAAGGTTACAAATCCATATTAGTAGCACAATTGTAGCCTCAATTCTTTTGGAAAAAAAGAGTCTCGAGATATTGCTTTGTAGGGTTGGAGTTAATAGAATTTAAATTCATTAATTAAAAGCGTTTTCATTTTACAATTATTATTTCTTTTCTAATGAAATCAGATTCAGTCCGTTCCCATCTGGCTCTAAATTATTGATCAGAATGTCAGGGGTTCAAGTCCATGTTCCTACTGTTGGGGCCCTTGAGGAAGGCCCTTATCCCTCTCTTCTCCAGATTATACTGTTGTCCTGACTATCAGCACTTCTACAGAATTACAGCCACAATCATTATTCAGTATAACTGCACAATTTTTACAACAGTTCTATACATTAACCTCGATCGATCAAGTGACATTTCAGACACAATATGGACAAGAGTTCTGTTTATGTTTGCTCTGTGAGAGGAAATAGATCCTGAAGAAGCTACACACAGTTTATATTATCATATCATATTATAGTAAATATATACGATTTAACAGGGCTCAAACCAATCAGGTTAGTGGACCGGAACTAACAGTTGTATATCGTCGCTGTCGGGCGGAAACCTCATATGTCCAAATTTGGTCAATTTCATATTTTTTCACATATCGATGCTATTGGTCAGTCCCCACATGGGTCTGTTATTTTTACTAACCAATCTAAAGTCTTGAAAATAGCTTGAGCGCAAATCTCATAACTCCATTGGACACTTCAACTGTCCACCTCTTCCTCACTCTGCGGGAGAGCTTCGCGGCATATTTCTCCATAATAAGAGTCGCAACGAATCAACACGTCTTCTGAGGTAAATGTCTTCAAAACACTGGGCTCAAAGAAAAAAAAATCTTGACCCCCGCTAGTTCTGGTGCTCGTCTGAGGACAGGAATTTAGCACAAGACAATCCACTGCAACGCGGACTAAACCCGGTGCACTGCAGATAAGGTACGGTGTTTTTTTCATTTCCTGAAAAATAACGGTTTTGGAGATACGAGGATTCCGCCCGACAGCGACAATATACCAGATCACTATTGAATTCTTGACTCTGATTGGTTTAAATGGTTTTGGATCTTTTCCCTAGCATCAGCTCTTGCTGATGGTATTGTTTCTATAGTAGCAACTCAGTCTTGTATGGCAGATGCTAAGAGCATTAAACAGTATAAAATGGTATTTAATAAAGCCCGACATTAATGGAATGAGTCTTCGGTGTTAGCTCAGAGGACACTCTGTGTTCTGGTTTCTCTGTTAGTTTTTCAAGAGAGAGGGGAAAAAAGAGTCTGTTTATAAGTTACTGCTATAACGGAAGTGATAACAGGAGCAACATTCGCTGTCACTAGAAAAACAAACTTGACCTGTTCTTCACCTGTAAAAAAAATGAGCAGCAGGATCTATGTGCGACGTTGAGCAGGATTGATGTGGGGGGGCATGGTAGGCATGGTTTTAACATACTGATCAACCTACTGATTACTTTCCTACAACCGCACACTGCGAAAGTGGAGTATCATTCCTGTCACAGCTCTTCACTAATCCATTAAATATTTTCAACATTGTGGAATATTGAATGACAGATTATGTATTTGCCAAACGTTTGGCGATGAATCGTGTTGTAACCTGCATTACACTTGCTCTCCGCTGACCTTCTTGTGATTAGCGGCTAATGGCTACTGTTGACATGCTAATAGAGTCTGTAATGATTTACAGAGGAGTGAATGAGGACACAGGGTTGGTCTCTAGGGGAGTGACAGCAGGGATGCTTGGGGCAAAAGCTCGTAAACATTTTAGAGCAGCAGGAAGACATGAGTGGAAGTGAGAGGGCATTTAGTATTTATTTGCTATTTTATGTAGGAATTTTATGGTTTTTTTTCTTTTACAGGAAATATTTCACATCCGCTATTTTTGATTTGTCTTTATGAAGGAATATTCTAAATGAAATCTAGGATAAATTCAATAGCTTCAAATTCCACTACACCAAATTCACTCACAACATAACAGCATCAACCATCTAATCAACTAATCAACTAATAGGATAACCATCTAATCAACTAATCAACTACAGACAAATGATTGCATGAAATAATGAGGAAAGAAACAAAGAAAAAAAGAGTAGTATATATATATATATACGTATATATATATATATATATATATATATATATATATATATATATATATATATATATATATATACGTATATATATATATATATATATATATATAATTTATTATATAAGTATATTAATATTTATCATCACCATTATGGGTGTCAATGAAGCATCGTGTTTGGTGCAGCCATTGGAAGGTGACATTATTTTTGGACAGGCTGATGATGTTAGTGCGGACTGACAACACGACTCAGCACTCTGTGAAATCAAAGCTGATGTGCTGCTCTCCATTCCGTCGCCTCCTTATCGGCTTTTCCACAAGCACGACCTCGCAGAGTTCACTAAAGCATGCCAGTGATGGCGAGTAATGATTATTTCCCTCTCGCTCAAAATAACACCACGTTTTGTTTGATCGCTAAAGCCGTGTGTCTCAGTAGCTCTTTTGTGCTCTAGCTTTCGTCTTGGGGAAAAGTGTTAAAAAAAAAGAGAGAGGTGTGATGTGAAATCTCTCCCAGAATCACGCCAGCAAGTGATGAGTCACTCTGAACCGCTAGCTGCGAAATGAAAATATTTCAAACCTCAACAGCCTCCAGAAAGAGACTCATTTTTCTTGTATATTTTAACTTTATTTTCATGTATTTCTCATCCAGCAGAGCTAAATTAATCTGTTAATTAGCCAGCCTGAGTTTACTTGGTTGTTAGTGAGTATACTTGTCTTTTATTCTCACAGAAAGTTCTTATGGTGCGTACTTCAAGTCATGTCGGAAAGATTGTATTTATTTAACGCACATGAACGCCACCGTAGAATCGTAATTACGTTTGAAAAAAAAAATATTTACCTCAGAGTTTGGAGTTTCTGAGTTGGTGGCATGTCAGTAAGAAAACTCAATGGATACAAAGTCTGAAGTTGATGGTAAATTTGTTGAAATTCAATGTTTACTCGCCTGAGTAGCTGTAGGATAGAAATGGGTTGCGATATGATATTGTTTTGTTCTAAATTTTCTAGAAGTACAATATAATTTTTTTTGTAGTTCAAGAATGCACCTCAAGCTTTAATTTTGCCTTCCCAACGTAAATAAGAACCTTGCAAAAGTACTTAAACACACAGTTATTCTGAATTTTGCATTTGTCCTCAGCTTGGTTCAGCTAATTATGGAAATGGTGTCCTGAAAAGCGTTATGAAACACTGGGCTTGAGGCAAGACTGCACCCTGGATCTACTGCAGAAGACAAGCACACTCACTTTCACATCTAGAGGCAATTTATCTTGGTGAATCCACCTACTTGCATGGTTTTAGGAGGTTGGGGGAAACCAGAGAACCTGGAAGAAATCCATGAGGGCAGAAAACCAAGTTCAGGAAGGCATCAAGGACCCTGGAGGTGTAAATAGGCAGTGCCTGCTATGCCATCTTGCCACATAGTTTTATTAGGGTTATGCATATTATACAGCGTAAGGAGGTAGTAAGTCTTTTAATGTTTCTACTTTAAATTGAAACGACATGGAGATGACCAAAGGCGAGAGTATGCCAAAAGCAAAACGTATAAACATTAAACAGTTGCAATATTATGAATCTAGTGCAAATAACAGAATAATAGCACAAACACAAACAATAAAATCGCCAGAATACAACAGTGCAGAAAGTGAGTGGGTGGTGTAAAACGGACAAAGACTGAGGATGGCAAGGAATAGCCCTGTAATATTTGCCAGTTGGCTGAAGGACAAGGACACGTAGCTGGGGTGATGGTTGTCGGCACAACATCAGGTCCATCCTTCTAGCTCTGTGGTGCTGTCATAGGATGTTAGGGTGAAGCCAGGAATATGTGAAAAGCAAACAATAGCAGTTTATCATTTCACAACAAAATGAAAGCCAAAGTCAAATTTCATCAAGTTTGTTTAGAAGAACTGAACTTCACAAAGGTGTGGGTTTTGGTCCAAGATAAGTTAGCTTTGCTTCTGATTTGTTTACTTTTCTGTATTAGCCACACCCACCATTTCTGCAAGCGTTGCTCAGTCTGGCAAGATTTGTGGGTGTGAGAGTGAGGGTTACAGGTTTGTCTGGAGAATATTTTGTGCAGCAACAGCCTTCTAATTTGTTTTGGCTTAGTCCAGAACACATCAGAAACTTTAAAACAATAGCGCAGTTTGATGGATCGACTGGTTACTGCATATCTCTATATCCTCGCTGTCGGGCAGAATCCTCGTATCTCCAAAACCGTTGTTTTTCAGGAAATTAAAAAAACGCCGTACCTTATCTGCAGTGCACAGGGTTTAGTCCGCGTTGCAGTGGATTGTCTTGTGCTAAATTCCTGTCCTCAGACGAGCACCAGAACTAGCGGGGGTCAAGATTTTTTTTTCTTTGAGCCCAGTGTTTTGAAGACATTTACCTCAGAAGACGTGTTGATTCGTTGCGACTCTTCTTGAGGAGAAATATGCCGCGAAGCTCTCCCGCGGAGTGAGGAAGAGGTGGACAGTTGAAGTGTCCAATGGAGTTATGAGATTTGCGCTCAAGCTATTTTCAAGACTTTAGATTGGTTAATAACTTGTAAAAATAACAGACCCATGTGGGGACTGACCAATAGCATCGATATGTGAAAAAATATGAAATTGACCAAATTTGGACATACAAGGTTTCCGCCCGACAGCGACGATATGCTACTTTTGATATGATAAATCACATCTGTTTTTCCAAATTGTGATTAAAATTTGTTTTGGCCTAACTTACATTTTAACTATCAAGCATAAATTTGTTTTCTTTGGCAAAAAAGTTCAAGTAGTACCAGAGGGGTGTGAAAGGCAGTTTTTAAACCAACAGTCCAGTCTTCAAGTTGTTAGATTTCAGTAGTACTTTAATAGTACTTTAACTTTATCACACTCGGACTATAAGTCTTCTCTTACTTTTGAGCCTCAAAATAACTTTTTAAAGCTTAACATTATTTATTACATTGACCTCAGTGAACACAAAAGATACAAAAACTTTGATCCAGTTTGGTTCCCTTCCCTCATTGGCCCAATGGCTAAAACCTCTCAAATCCCAGCTGCAGAGTTCATAAACTTACAACATGATCTACACATCACTCATCTTCTTGAAATTTTAGCAGCACCACCTGCAGTACTGGAGCATTCTTACTTGTTTGTTTGCAAGTTCGTGAAGGTTCTTTCATCTCTATAAGCTAAAAAAATGCTCAGGTCATTTCACGTCAAATAAAGGTCTGAAAGCTCTTACAGACTGCAATGTCATGGTCCTTCAGGACTGGTGTTAGCTTGCAACTTAATAGACCTCCTTGCATTATTTGCTAAAGAATATCCACCTCCATCAACACTCTCTCTCTCTCTCTCTCGCCCTCCCTCCCTCTCTCCATCCCCAGGGCTTTCAGTCGTCCTCTCAATGACACATTTATTTGTCCTCGCTAAATCTACACCTTTCATTATTAATGTATTTAGAAGCAGTGACGTGAATGAGTTACTGTTGCCTCTTAGAGTTCCTTAATACCTGATTTCAGTTCCTCCATAGTTTAAGTTTGATAAATAAGAGCTCATTAGGCTATAAAAAGCTAAGGTGCTGACTAACAGCACCATGTTGGAAATCGCACGTGTTTGAACTAGCAGCTGATGGGTTCTGTTCGATTCCAGTGCTGTTTTTCTTCAAGTGTCAGTTTTCGATGAGTCAGGGAACAAGCATACTGAACATTTACTCATCGTTTGCACTCAAGCCAGTTCATTTTGGAATTTAAGCATTATCCTCATGGGTATTCAGCACACACAAGAACTCTGCAAATCCTTAATTGACTTTTAACCCATGAGAGGAAGCATGCACTGTGCATCACAAAGCTGCCTCCATCTGTGAAATTCAGACAAAGAGCTGTTTTGTCCTTGTTAAAGGCAAGAGTCCCAGCATGACCTATTCCTCTTCTTTGCTCTGTAGCATGGTGGGAGTGTGACAACCCTTCTTAACCCTTATTATCGTCAGCAGGATGAGACAGAGCCATCTCAGACTCTTATTTAAGTCGTCAGCCCTGTCAGCTTGTTGAGACTCCAAACCTATACTTTATCCAGCTTGGAGGACGGTGGTACATGAGATAAACCCTAATTAGTGCCTTAATACCTCCTAAATAAATGCCTGAACATTAAGAGACATAATGTGATGCTGTGGATGAACACAATTATATATATTTTAACTCTTAACATTCGCAAATCTTATTGGTCTGTGTGATTAACTGTGTCTGTGCCTAGAATACTATAAGCTTCAGATTTGTTTTTGGCTGACAGGATGGGATCCTGTTCCAGACTGGACCAGACCCGGGTCTCATCATCAGTCTCACCTCGATACCTGTCAGAAGTCTGACCGGACTGTTCTCCAAACATCATCCATACAAAATTCCAAGAGATTGGCCAGTTTGTCACCACGGTCCAAGGCATTGAGATCCCATTTTTCCCCATTCTGATGTTTGATGTGAAGAGTAACTGGAGCTCATGACCATTATGTGTGTGATTCTATGCCCTGGCTGCTGCTACATAATTGGCTGATTGGATAACTGCATGATTTGATGTACTCTTGTAATATTATCCAACATTTCACAGAATAATGAAATCAGCAAGCAATTCTATCAGAACAGCAGAAGACAAAGGGGGGACTGGACAGTACTGATTGATAACACGATGCTGCAGAGGTTCAGAGGTGAACTCAATCTGTGTGTACAGTATGTATGTGTGTGTGAATATGCTGACAAGGTTACTTAGCCATTTAGGCATAATGGATCGACTCTGTCTGCGTTTGTACATCTCACACACACACACACACCATGCCCTCTTTATGATGCTGCCATGCATGCGGATGATTTCCAGGGACTTTATGCTGAGTCACAGCAGATGTCCCGATACTGACACGGTGAAATCAGGCATGTAAAACAGAAAGACAACAGCACAAAGTGTCAAAGCAATAATATAAATGCATGATCGAAAACCAGCAACATTTTCCAAGAGAGTGAGAGAGCTGGACAGACTAAAAGACTAAAGTGCTGCCGCATCGCTCTTTTTAGGTAGAGATGAAGCAAGGGCTAAACATGACTACACCACAAACTGCAGGTAAAACAGCATTGTGGGTAATGTAAGAAACTAAATATAAATTAGAATTACTCAGAAATTCATTACAAATAATTTAGACATGATTGTAGAGTATGGGTTAATTTTAATGGTGGATTGTTCTTTCTTTCTTTCTTTCTTTCTTTCTTTCTTTCTTTCTTTCTTCCTTCTATCTGTTTATTATAAAAGAACAGAATATATGCAAGGGGGGCACAGTGGCTTAGTGGTTAGCACGTTTGCCTCACACCTCCAGGGTTGGGGGTTCAAGTCCCACCTCTGCCTTGTGTGTGTGGAGTTTGCATGTTCTCCCCGTGCCTCGGGGTTTTCCTCCGGGTACTCCGGTTTCCTCCCCCGGGCCAAAGACATGCATGGTAGGTTGACTGTCCGTAGTGAGTGGTTGCGTGAGTGAATGAGAGTGTGTGTGTGCCTTGCGATGAGTTGGCACTCCGTCCAGGGTGTATCCTGCCTTGATGCCCGATGACGCCCGAGATGACGCTCCCTGTGACCCGAGGTAGTTCGGATAAGCGGTAGAAAATGAGTGAGTGAGAGAGAATATATGCATAATCTAGAGTACTATAAATACTATAGTAGCAATATTTATAGAGCAGTTCATAAACCCTTCATTATTTTATGTATCAGTAAAATAAAATGTTTATTTATTTATTTATTTTTGGCTAGTCTGGTGGTCTACAGATGGAAAGCGCTCCCTTGTCACACCCCTGTGAGACATCCAGTACCTCTGGAGTCAGCTTTGGTGTGCTGACAGCTTAAAGCTCTCAGCAGTGTTTTCTAGTCTCTCGGTGTGCCTCCAGTCTGTCGCTCCCATATGCTGCCCTCGCCACACGCCACCCAGTTCCACTTTAAATATCACAGTCTCTTTTCTCTCCTGAAGAAAAAGAAATGAAAGTTTTGTTGCTGAGTCATCAAAGAGTGCAGAGAAATTTACACCACACTGATGCAGGAGACTTCTTCTCAAAAGACATGTCAAATAAATGTCGTTCTTTCTTTCCTGTTCGATAGTAAAATTAAAACATAAATGTGTCTTTTCACAGAAAGTGACCATGTCTGAGTTCACTGTTGTTGTTCCTACCACAGATGTTAGTGTATAGCTGAGAAAATAAGAGTATTTAGCTCTGTCTTCCATCTGTCTTTGATTACTCTCTCAGCTCTCAGCAATGTGTGTGTGTGCGTGTGTGTGTGTGTGTGTGTGTGTGTGTGTGTGTGTGTGTGTGTTTGTGAGAGAGAGAGAAAGAGAGAGATCTCTTTATTCTGTTCTCACTAATCCTCCTCCAAAGTAAGAGTGAAAGAAAGTCGTGCACACACACACACACACACACACACACCTTATTAAAAGCACATTTCCCTGTGTTTCAGTTCCAACATCTGAGAGCTTTTAAGAGTTTTGGCTACAAATTTACCTCAGCGTTTTTTGTCTTAATGCTGTTTAGTTTAGCTTAACATGGAAATCCTAACAAAAACCTGTGCTAGGTGGCTAATTAGCTAACATGGTGTGCTGTTTAGCCAGTTAGCTGCAAACTCAGTATGTGATAGTGAACAATAACTAGCAGCAATTAAAGGGACCAAGGGGTTTCCTAAAAGGGTTCTTAAAGGGGTTCTTAAAGGGTTCTCCAGTGTACTGCAGAATTGCACATTAAAGGTTTTAAATATTTTTTTTTAAATATTCTGATTTTAATACTGTTTATTTCTAATTAATCTATCTTTCTTTCTTTCTTTCTTTCTTTCTTTCTTTCTTTCTTTCTTTCTTTCTTTCTTTCTTTCTGAACATAATTTGTAAGTTCTTGTTTATTTATTTTATCTTGTCTCTCTTTCTTTCTCTCTCTCTTCCCCAGGTCACTTGTCTGCAGGACTTTTTTGGCGATCACGACGTGTTCATTGCGTGTGGTCCGGAGAAGTACCGCTATGCTCAGGATGATTTTGTGTTGGATCACAGTGGTAAGGCTTGTGCAGCCTTTCTAAATGGTAGGCTTGGCTAAACACTAACCTCCTCTCACTTCCTGTTGTGTTTGTAACATCTATCCTCACGTCCTTCCCTCACACCCAACATGCATCCACATCACAACAGAACACGTCACTGTGGCCATGCAGGTGCTGCCTTCAACCTCTGTGACAAAGTAATGGCACCCACATGTCACTGCCATCTATTAACTTCATTGCTTCTGTAAGACCGTGAGTGTTGGATTTACCAATCCAGACGTTAGTGAACAGCGAGCTGTGCATTAAACAGTGAATGACGTATTCTTCAGTAGACCTGCAGTCATTCCACTCTGGTCCATAAAAGCAACTGTTTTTATTCATCATTTACAAACTAAACAATTCAGTTATAGTTTTTCTCAAACATCCCATAAGTTTATTAGTAATATACATAAAGGATATATTGGATAGAGACAGGGGGGCACGGTGGCTTAGTGGTTAGCACGTTCGCCTCAGACCTCCAGGGTCGGGGTTCGATTCCCGCCTCCACCTTGTGTGTGTGGAGTTTGCATGTTCTCCCCGTGCCTTGGGGGTTTCCTCCGGGTACTCCGGTTTCCTCCCTCAGTCCAAAGACATGCATGGTAGGTTGATTGGCATCTCTGGAAAATTGTCCCTAGTGTGTGATTGCGTGAGTGAATGAGAGTGTGTGTGTGCCCTGCGATGGGTTGGCACTCCGTCCAGGGTGTATCCTGCCTTGATGCCCGATGACGCCTGAGATAGGCACAGCCTCCCCGTGACCCGAAGTAGTTCGGATAAGCGGTAGAACATGAATGAATGAATGAATGGATAGAGACAGTTTCATATGTTATTCATCAATGTTATTTTGTATTTTTTTGCTTTTCTCATATCATAAATGTATTTTTTGATTCGCCTCAGTGTTTAGTCACATTAATCTAAACTGTTCACTACGAATGTAATAAAAAAAAATATTCTGCTGTTAGTAGACATTAGTAAAAAGTCACTACTAGGTTATTGTAGCTAAGTCAGATAAATTAATGCATATTTTTGGTTATCAGTCCCTCTTTTTCTTTTTGTCATTTTCAATGCTTGATTTTGATGCAGGTTTTTTTTTTTTTTTTTTTATAATTTTGCAAAGAGGGGGCACAGTGGCTTAGTGGTTAGCACGTTCGCCTCACACCTCCAGGGTCGGGGTTCGATTCCCGCCTCCACCTTGTGTGTGTGGAGTTTGCATGTTCTCCCCGTGCCTCGGGGGTTTCCTCCGGGTACTCCGGTTTCCTCCCCCAGTCCAAAGACATGCATGGTAGGTTGATTGGCATCTCTGGAAAATTTTCCCTAGTGTGTGATTGCGTGAGTGAATGAGTGTGTGTGTGTGCCCTGTGATGGGTTGGCACGCCGTCCAGGGTGTATCCTGCCTTGATGCCCGATGACGCCTGAGATAGTGACCCGAGGTAGTTTGGATAAGCGGTAGAAGATGAATGAATGAATGAATTTTGCAGAGAATGTTGTGCTTTTTTGCTAGAAAACTACTAGAATTTGTGAAATTCCATGCACAAGATTCTTCTTCTTAACTCTTTCCCCTGAAGACACAAATGTAATTCATTTCTATGTACTCATGCGTCCTGCCCAAATAGGCAGAAATTCTGCTGTAAATTTGAAAAGATTTGCAAAAAAAACTTTTGAGTTTCTTAGAATATTTGATTTTCTAACGAATAGAGTTTCACTGAGTTAAATTCTAAGGTCACAAAATCAAAAAATCTTCTGAAAAACTGTCTATTAACAATTGTAAGAACAAGCAGCGATTAAAGAGGCCAAGCACTACCATAATCTTTCAGTAATATATGTAAGGAAAAGCTGGTAGAACAATAGCACATAATGAATAGGGTCAATTTAAAATGTGATTCATTATAAAATAATTAAATTCTTATGCATTAGAGGACTAACACCTCTATTAGTGTCAGGGATCAGCGCGGACCTTTGGACACGTGCGAATGTTTTTATTATTGTCACGTGTCTGCCACGCCTTGGTCCGCTCCTCCCTGTCTCCTCACCTGTTTCCCATCCTGTGATTGACTGTGTGTGTGTATTTATGTGAGCCGCGTTGCCGATGGCAGGGCGGATTCATTAGTGTATTTAAGTTAGATTAAGTTACGTTAGTTCCCGGTGTCGTGTGGATGTCTGTTTGTTTCCCTTGTGTATTAAACCCCTATCATTTGAAGCTATCCTGCCGACGGGTCTGTCTCCTTTCCACCGGATCCGGGGGCCTGACAGAATGAATCCGCCTTAAGACCCAGCAGACCCAGCAGGATAGCTTCCAGCTCGGACCGGCCTTTTTTTTTTCTTTCTTTTTCTTCCTTTTTTTTTCTCCGGGGAAGGACGCCGCTCCGTTTCCGGTTTCTCCCGAGGAGGACGTCGCTTCACTTCCCCCTGGACTGTTCCGTCAGTCCTTCCGGGCCTGAGTCCAGTGACATCGCTCCACATTTCTCCGGTGAGGGACGCCGCTCCGTTTCCGGTCAATTCCGAGGAGGACGTCGCCTCACCACGTTCGCGGAGGATGTCGTCATCCTGGTTGGCCCCCCTTTTTTTTTTTTTGTTTGGCGCCCTGCGGCATCGCCCCGCATGTTCCAGTGAAGGACGCCGCTCCGTTTCCGGTACAGATCCCGAGGAGGACGTCGCTTCACTTTTTCCGCGGGGGGTGCTGCAGGTCCGAGGCGGAGGATCCTTCCCCCCTGGACTGTTCCGTCAGTCCTTCCGGGCCTGAGTCCAGTGACATCCTCACCACGTTCGTGGAGGATGTCGTCATCCTGGTTGGCCCCCCTTTTTTTTTTTGGTGCCCTGCGGCATCGCCCCGCACGTTTCCGGTGAAGGACGCCGCTCCGTTTCCAGTACAGATCCCGAGGAGGACGTCGCTTCACTCTTTCCGCGGGGGGTGCTGCGGGCCCGAGGCGGAGGATCCTTCCCGCCCTCCCGCCCCTTTTCTCAGGGCGCCGAGGCGGGGGTTTGGCCGCGGTGCGTCGGGGGATGTTGCTCGGCACCTCAGTTCGGCGGTGGACGTCACTCGGCCCTACAGCTCGGCTGTGGACTTCGCTCGGCCCTTCAGCTCGGATGCGGACGTCGCTTCGGCCCTTCAGCTCGGCTGTGGACGTCGCTCGGCCCTCTTTGGCTGCGCCGCCGTGTGCCCTGCTCCCCCCACCTACCTCGCCATGTGCCTTGGCTCCCCTCGCCTACCTCGCCGTGGTCCTTGCTCCCCCCACTGGCCTCGCCGTCGTCCTTGCTCCCCTCACCTGCCAATCACCGTGGGCCTCGCCCCCCCCTCCTGGACCTTGTCGGGTTTTGGCGCTTCGGGAGCCGCGCCTTAAGGGGGGGGTTCTGTCAGGGATCAGCGCGGACCTTTGGACACGTGCGAATGTTTTTATTATTGTCACGTGTCTGCCATGCCTTGGTACGCTCCTCCCTGTCTCCTCACCTGTTTCCCATCCTGTGATTGACTGTGTGTGTGTATTTATGTGAGCCGCGTTGCCGATGGCAGGGCGGATTCATTAGTGTATTTAAGTTAGATTAAGTTACGTTAGTTCCCGGTGTCGTGTGGATGTCTGTTTGTTTCCCTTGTGTATTAAACCCCTATCATTTGAAGCTATCCTGCCGACGGGTCTGTCTCCTTTCCACCGGATCCGGGGGCCTGACAATTAGGTGATGCTCCTTCAGTTTTCAGCTGTACTCTACTCACGGCTGTAGCCCATCTACCACAAGCTCTAGTGTGTCGTGTGATGCTTTTCAGCTCAACTTGGTTATAAATAAATATTGGTTTATTTGAGTTATCGCAGACTTGTTTTATCAATATGTTTCTAATGTGGATGTTTTTTTTTGTTGTTTTCATCAATCTGTGCAAACTCTAGAAACGGCTGTTCCTGTAAATTCCCAGGAGAATTTCTGAAAAAGTCAAAGTGGCAAATAAGGTTGCAGTCAGACAGATCACAGTTTCTCCCTTGTATGAAATTTTAGAATCATTTTCTGTCAAATGGACAGCCTTTAGTTGAGACTGAACACAAATAAATCAAAATTAATTAAGGTTTTATCAGAAATCAAAGCAAATAATAAAAGAAGTAAAACACACACACAAACGCACACACAATAGAGTATGTAGTTCATCTGTTCGATGTCTTTGCCCTACTTATCCTTAGCTGCCCCACTTAGATAAAGTAGGACTTTTCCAAAAATAATAGAAGAAAAAAGAGACAGGGTGTTTTCTTCAGACAGTCCTGGTTTAGATCCAGTTTTATTATGTTCTCTATTAAGTTTTGCCAAATAATTATGATACATTTATCATAATTAAATATTGTGTCAATTCTTCATTTAGAATAAAAATGTTAAAATTGTTTTTTTTCCTGCAATTACATAAATTACTTTAAGTATATAAATTACTTTTGGGCTTTAGTTATGTCACATTACCTACAGACTCTGTACTATTTTGATGCTGTATTGATTCTTTATTTATGAACCTATCCAATCATATAGCAGCAGAATTATTTATATAGTCATGCAGATGCAGGTCAAGAGCATCAGTTAATGTTCACATCAGATATGTCCTACTTCTGGTTGGAGTTCAAATCAATCACTGCTGCTGAGGATGAACCCCATGGACAGCCTGGAGATACATGAGATTACTGTGGATGGTGTCAATTAGAAACCATAAAGTTGACTTTGGACTGCAACGTAGACCTTCATGTGAAAACTAGAATGAATTTTTTCTTGGTTACAAAACTGCACTTTCTGACCATATACTGTAGTACACAGTTATACAAGGGAAATGATTTATAATCACACTCTCTGGTGTCACCCAGATAAGAACAGCTTCCCTATTGAGTCCACTTCCTCTCAAGGTTTCATCCTTATATCATCTCAGGGATTTGCTCAATTTATCTCCTGCTTTTATAGGTTTCTGTAAAGCTGCTTTGTGAAAATATCATTTGTTTAAAAGCGCTATACATTCATTCATTCATTCATTCATCTTCTACCGCTTATACGAACTACCTCGGGTCACGGGGAGCCTGTGCCTATCTCAGGCGTCATCGGGCATCAAGGCAGGATACACCCTGCCTTGGGTGCCAACCCATCGCAGGGCACACACACACACTCTCATTAGCGTTATACAAATAAATTCAAATTGAAAATATCATAAAATGATCTGAGTGACGTTGAGCATGGTATGTTTGTCGGTACCAGATACACTATTGTGAGTATTTCAGAAACCCCTGAATGACTCCTGGGATGTTTGCATACATCTGTCTCTAGAGTTCAAACAGAATAGTTCAAAAATCAAAAAACTGTTGATGGTACAGTAACTTATAAACCCACAGAAGAAAAGCATCACACATGACGTCCTATCATGAGGTGGATACTTTACAGTAGCAGAAGAGCACATCAGGTTCCACTTCTGTCCTCCTACAGTGGGCACAGAGTCACCCAGACTGTGAGATCAGTGACCTACTTAAAATCACTTTCCACTGTTACTGCAGCAGACCGTAATGCTCGCTCGCTTGAGTTCAGCAAGTTCAGAAGACAGAACAGAGGGTTTGATACAGAGTGAGATTAACAAGGCTGGAATAACTTCCACAGCGATGAAGGGACTCAGATTCGTTTATTTAGTGTAAGAGATGAGGATAGATTTGGAGTGGAAGGTTAAGGAAGGTTAAGGAAGTACAGGATTGGCTGGAATGATTTATTTTACACACACACACACACACACACACACACACACACACACACACACACACACACACATATTAAGTCCCATGCTTTATCTTAGGCCATGTTCATAGAATCCAGTTTGAATGTGTGTATGTCGGTTTGTGTGTGTATGTATGTGTCTATATGTTCATGACTGAGCTTACAATGCAACTGTGAAAATGGATTAATGGTGATTAATACAATCACACACACACACACACACACACACACACACACACACACACACAAACATATTAAAGTCCCATGCTATCTTTTCAGCCATCTTTATTGAATCCAGTTTGAATGTGTGTATATCGATTTGCGTGTGTGTGTGTGTGTGTGTGTTGTGTGTGTGTTCATGCCTGAGCTTACATGTAACTGTGAAAATGATTGTATTCATGCTGGTTTCTGAATGTTTACAGACAGTTTCACAATCAATAGAGCAAATTTTAAAGTTGGTCTTCTTGATGTATCTTTTTTTACACAGTAAAACTGCTTCTTTTATCTAAAGTGGAGAAATGTCATCACTGTACACACTAATATAATTATATTTATTTATAATGTGTGTGTGTGTGTGTGTGTGTGTGTGTGTGTGTGTTACAGAGTGCCGTGTGCTGAAATCTTCTTGTTCTTCTCGCTCCACTACGCCAGTGAAGTCCAGTGGCAGTAAGAGTCCAGCACGACGCAGCAAATCTCCTGGATCAGGTCAGCAGTATGTCACACACACACACACACACACACACACACACACACACACACACACACACACACACACACACACAAGGCAAGGTGAATCTGACACTAGGTATTATGTAAGCAGCACAGATGTGTCATGAAGACTTACAGGAGGACACTGTAGTGTTTCATATTGAGGAGCAAGCTAGTTCCTCTCATGTTAGCGTATATGCTGTATAAACATTTGTTCCTTCACTGGACTCTTGTTTTTTCCACTTTCTGTCAGATAATAAGTTAGAAACCTGACACTTCTTAGACTCCTTTCATAAACCTTAAATAATCGCCTTAACCATCCTCTATACAAGTCCCTGTGAATTAGCTGTTCCTTTCAAAACGTAGACGTATCTCAAAACCTTCTGACCAATCAGATTTTTGATTTCAGCATAACTTATTTACATGGAATGTACATTTAAAGGTGCACTACATGAACACTGGCATAAGTATCAAGCAAACACTATGTTATTTCCCTCAATTCGAACCAATTCGATTTGATCGCAGACTCCAGGAGTGTTTACATGCACCTTAAACATTTTAATCCTGATTCAAATCATCATTAACATGTACATTACACCTACTGCCTGAAAATGCAAGATGTAAATAAACATACACCTCACTGCACTATGCCACACGTGTGCAAGGGTTTTTCCGTATCAGTTTGAAAATAATACGAATCAAGCGTTTACATGGATCATTTATGTAATCCTATTTACTGGGTTGTTTCCGATCTACACCATTCGATCCTATCATTTATAGCTGTGAGTTTCCATGCCTTTTTTCACAGAAATGATTTCTTTCTCTTTTGTTTTCTTGCTGTGACAATCTGCAGTGAGGAAAACTTCTTCATACTTGTCCACTAATGGACAGTCTCCAGTAAAATCCCCAGGTTGGTATTGCATGCTGTGTTAGCTCAGGGGTTAAAGTTGTCCTTAGCACATCTATTCAGCTGCTCTGTTACATTTACAGCATTTAGCAGACACTCTTATCCAGAGTGACTTACATTTTTTTTTTAATTTCAGTTTATACACATGAGCAATTGAGGGTTAAGGGCCTTGCTCAGGGGCCCTGCAGTGGCAACTTGGTGGACCTGGGATTTGAACCAATGACCTTCCGAATCCGTAGTCAAACACCTTAACCACTGAGCTACCACATCCCCCGTTACAGTATATGACATTATATTTAGATAGTTTAAAATCTAGACAGCAGCCTCCAATGTGTATATGGCAGATTATGTAACTTCACTAACTTTCATTACCTAGAAAGGTATCTGTATATCGGGGTAGATTATACTTTTAGTTTTGTCTGCTAGTAAGAGATACAGTTAGCAATTCAACATCTGTCTGTGGCATTTGTTGCAACATTATTAGTTTTATTTGGCTACTTTGAAAGCTAGCTAGCAACTGCTCTATATGTATGTTATAGACAATGTTATTTAATATAACATTGTAAACTCAGAAAGCTGTCAACTTCCTATCTGTAAATGGCAGATGATGTCATTTCATTAGGTTTAATTAGCTAGACAGGATGCTACCTAGGGATGTAATTTCAGGTAGATAAAAATCTAGATAGCAACCATATTACATATGTTTTGCAAGCTTCATTAGAATGATTTGGTTAGCTTGAAAGCTAGCTAGCAACCACTACAGCTGTTGGAAAACTATCCAGCAATAAAACTTAATTAATTAGTTATATGGCTAGTTAGACATTTTGCTTCATCTGTACTGTATGTCACAGTGATTAATGTTATACCTGTTAATTTTGTAGGTTTGTTAGAAAGTCAGCTAGCAACTTCTCATTTGACCAAAACATTATTGAAATTATTAAAAACCAATCCTGGAACACATCCATAATAACTATCCTGGCATTAGAAGCAAGCAAGCAAGTAAGCAATCTGACCTTGGCGTGACCTTGATTCCACCTTTCGAGAGAGTTGCGCATAAACTCTGGCTTCTGAGTTTAGCATTTAATCAGACTAAGAGCAATCCAGCATGGTTCTTTCCTCCTTACCGAGCTGAGCTATTTTAAAACCGGCTCTCTGCCCACACTCTGTCACACTTTTTTTTTCTAATGTAAGGCTGGCTAATGCAGCATTAACGAACTTACCAGGCCCTCTTTATCACCCGACCAGCCTGAATGACTGCAAGTGCATGCCCACAGAGGAAATGCAATTTAACCACCAACCATCAAGGCAGCAAGCCTGGATTAATTAGTATCTTTTAATAGAAACTGATGCCTTCTGAGCCAGATTCAAATCACAACTGACCAATGAGCACTGTGTAGAAAATGCAGTAAGATTAATTTCTATTTCATATATTATGCTGTTAGTGCACTACAGATATAGTTGATTGACTCATCATTGAACACATTTTGCTGTTAAATTTGCCTGAAAATCATGTACTGATCATTCTGTTGTAAAGGTGAAATTTGCATAACTGAGTCAGGTTAGCAACAGATGATAGTCTATAACTACCCTTGTATGTTTGTATCATAGTATACTTGTTGGTAGCCTTGAATTATCTCAAAGTTGCAAGCAGGATCCTGTGGCCTGACCCAAGCATTCTCCAAAGTAATCACATTACTTTGCATCTCCAGGGATATACAGATGATCTTTCAGTGTATAGCAGCTGAGATATAAGCAAAACATTAATTCCACCGGGATCTAACAGGAGGAAAAAACATATGAACTCAGAAAGAGAGTGAGGCTAGAGAAAGAATAGAAGAGGGCAGAGGATTGAGCTTTGTGGGCTACCAAGTAAAGTCCATACTGTATGTTAGCAGGTGTGGCTCTCCTCAATGTCATCTTATGACAGGATTTCTAGCTAGAACAAACTACCATCCTGCTAGGCTACTAAGGCTCCAGAGGATGGACAAGTAATTCTCACGTCTAAATAAAGTAAAGACTGGTGGAAGATCAAGAAGGACCAGAACCGATGACAGCTGATGTAGCAATGTGATACCTTACAGAAACAGCCACAAGGGCCACTTTGGTGGAGTGCAAGACCTTGAAGCCAGACTCTTTAAGACCCTGGAGTTCATTAATTGTATAAACAATTGGTACCAATTGGTAGTTGCTGATTTCCAAGATATCTAGTGTGGCTTTTTCAGGTATAAACCTTTACTGTCTTGTGGGTAGTCTGTGCTTGAACAGATCTTCCAAAAGTAGAACATTCACCAGTGTCTGATGTGTCTCTTTGACTCTTAGCCATGAAAGTGCTTCCTCTTTTAACTAGAGTCTGGGCTGATATATAGATGTGCAAATGCCTTTTTATGGCATCTCATTAAAGTGATTGGCTTCTCTGCCATCTCATAATATTTTCATTCACTGATTGCAGTGAGTTTAGATTGAAGAGCGATGAAAATTGGCCATACCTCTCGATACACACAGGAGTAGGATTAAACAGAAAGAATATTGAGCTTTACTGGAAGATTTTGTATGCCATGGTGGTTTAAAGGTTAGCATGTTTGCCTGGATTCTTTGAGGTTGAATGCTTTGTGCTCTGAGATTGCATGTTCTACCAGTGCTTTAGGGGTTTCCTCTGGGTACTCTGGGATACCTCTCTAAATCCAAAGACATGGATTTGCCATGACTGAATGAAGAAAAGTTCTGTAAAAAAAAAACTGGGGTGTTTTGTTTGTCCTTTGTCTCTAGCAGTAATGAATCTCTCTCTCTCTCTCTCTCTCTCTCTCTCTCTCTCTCTCTCTCTCTCTCTCTCTCTCTCTCTCTCTCTCTCTCTCTCTCTCTCTCACTTTTCCTCATTAGTTAACGGAGTGCTTCCCAACCTGAGTCAAATTTCCACCCCCAAATCCACAAAGTCCTGCAACTCATCCCCCACGAGTCCCCGCAGCATGCGCAACTTCAAGGTGAGAGCCCATCACCATGGCAACGTCTCGGCGAGCAGGTTCTTGACAGGATTTTAAGATACATGCTGCATATTTAGACATGTTTATTCAACAGTTCATTAGCATGAGGGACATGTAGGAAAACAAACAGATGACTGTTAGGGTCGAAACGTTTTTTTTCTCTTAACTATTCAATGATAGATTTATATTATAGACGCGACATTCAATGCAGTTTACCCTGAGTGTAAAAAAAGTGTTAGTGATGACTCGTCTTCGAACAAAAGCAGAAGATGATATTAGTCACTGTCCCATTTTCTCGAAATCTAATTTAAACTCCCACGTTCCTGTCTTTTCACTCCACATATGCGTAGGAGAGTTCCATTTGTATGTATGTGTTTATTCAACGTGTTAAAACTAATAAAACGTGAACTATTTTGCATATTTTAACTGCCTTGCAATTAAATGTAATACGATTAGTTAAGTACATTAGGTACAACTAAGACCTATTAAGCAAGAGAGAAGCAACAATGTCCTTTTTCAGAGTGACTTTCATCAGACATTCATCTGATTTATACAACTGAGCAGTTGAGGCTTAAGGCTTACCTTACAACCTGCAAATCAGTAGTCCAATATCTGAAACGCTGAATTACTATTCCCAGAAAATTTGTCCATAGCCCCGAGCCAGGGGAGCAAAACTGACCATATTCTCATGGAAGGAAGGATGACATACTATCTCCCCTTTCAATGACAGCGACACTAGCCAACTATAGGCATCTGTGAGCTCACATATGCAGAAGAGGTTGGATAGCGGATAGGGGAATACTGACCGACGGTTGGGATTTGGCCAAGATTAAGTTGCAGAAGTTGTTGGGCGAAGGGGGGGTGCATTTTGTCATGTTATCAAGCAACCTAAAACCTTTAACTCTTCTGTAGTGAAGACTTTCTCATGGTGGAAAACCTCTAGACCAGGGTTGTCAAACTCAGGCCCAAATTTGGCTCGTGGTGTAATTATATTTGGCCCACGAGATCATATCAAATGTGCATTACAGCTGGCTAGCCACATGCTCCACTAATACTACAAATCCCAGAATGCCTTGCCACTGTATTGACGCGTAGTCACGAACAGCAAGCACCCCTCATTCTCTGTTGACAGTCGTCAACAACCGTGCTACAGTCACATCGGGCAAGTTAACTCCACCCTCCACAAAAATGGCCAAACGAAAGATGGACAATAGGAGCTTTCAAGACAGATGGGAGGCAGATTATCTGTTCACAAATATAAAGGACAGACCTGTTTGTCTTGTGTGCTAACGGAGCTAACGTGTCTGTAACGAAAGAATATAACATAAGAAGACACTAGTCGAAAAGTTGGATTTTGTTGTTGGTTTTGAAAAAGATCCACTTCAAAAAGGAACTTAAAATGATCCGGTGAGAGGCGTCATTTATTTTATTTATTTAAATAAGAAATGAACACAGGGGGGCACGGTGGCTTAGTGGTTAGCACGTTCGCCTCACGCCTCCAGGTCGGGGTTCAATTCCCGCCTCCACCTTGTGTGTGTGGAGTTTGCATGTTCTCCCTGTGCCTTGGGGGTTTCCTCCGGGTACTCCGGTTTCCTCCCCCGGTCCAAAGACATGCATGGTAGGTTGATTGGCATCTCTGGAAAATTGTCCCTAGTGTGTGATTGCGTGATGGGTTGGCACTCCGTCCAGGGTGTATCCTGCCTTGATGCCCAATGACGCCTGAGATAGGCACAGGCTCCCCGTGACCCGAGGTAGTTCGGATAAGCGGTAGAAGATGAATGAATGAATGAAAGAAATGAACACCACTGATGTGCCTTTTATTTCAAATTTAATTTATGTGTTTGTAATATCAAGCTCTGGTTGTTCCAAATCCTGTGTTCAAGCAAAACTAATGTTTGTTTCCATATGAAAAAGGTTGAACATTACATATCAGTTGCAGTTCATTTTTCAATAAATATTCAGTTTGGCCCGTGACTTTATCTCAGTTTTATATTTTGGCCCACTGTGAATTTGAGTTTGACATCCCTGCTCTAGACCATTCAGTGTTAAGGAAAACTTATAGATCAGCAACTCGAGCTTAACAAGTCTGTGTGATTGTAATAAACAGTATTGGCAGTATGAGCACATTAATATATACCTGTGATTGACAGCCAGAAATAGTGTCAGTTTCTTCTATAGTAAATCAACCAGTGCTCAGGTATAAATTTAAATAATTGAAAACCAAATGTAGTTTTGCATTTTGGTTACTCTGGCAAAGAACCCAGTCGAGGTGTCGTGTTGTGACAGATCAGCACCAAATTCAAGTGCTTGCCATCTTTGCTATACATAAAAAAAAAATTCCAGGTTCAGAACATTTGAACCTACAAGTGTTATATAAACAATCTTTCACTTTTCCAGAATCCTATGGACTTTGGTATTATTAGAAAAGCATTTAAAGAAATATTCATTCTGTTCTGCCATTAGCTCTTGTGCAGCAGGGAAGAACGATAGTAAGAATAGATGTCTAAACAGTCATCTACCTATCCTAATAATTCGACATACTTTGCTTTTGCGTTGTTGACTTTATTAGCCAGACTATTGATGTGCTTCTTTAAATATCTTCTCACTTGCTTTTAGTTTAGTTGCAACAAGCGGATTGGGGGCGCCTTCCATCTTTCTGTGAAGGTACCATGAAGAAGTTTGGAGTTTATTGTTTGTTTGTTTGTTTGTTTTTTTAAAGATTTATGTGCAACTGCTAACCAGCCATAGCGCTTCTGTCCACTGAGCACTGAATGGAAATAACATTTACGATGTACAATTTGATTTGTTCTTCAGTATTGCACTGGAGCTACACTGCTAATGTAGCTATCTTATAAGCTTCCTGTGCTTGTTAGCGATGTTAGTCTCAAAGCTCCTTGTAGCTTAACTGAACTATTACGTTTTTGCTGAGGAGAAAATTGTGTAAATGTTATTTCTGGAAGAACTGTTGCATCAAATTGGAACCTTAATCCCTGTCCTTGTACAGTATGATAGGTATTTTTAGGATGAACTGGGAAAAGTCATGAATAATTCATGAGCATGACTGGCTTCATACAATCATAGTGTATACAATCAGTGCATTGCTGGTGAACGAGACTTTAAAACTTTTGTCTTTTTCTCTTAATCGGGTACACTTTCTATTTTGCCGAGTCGAGTTAATCGCACATAGTGGAGTTGACACAAAACTAAAATTTAGTAGATAAGTATTAAAACTATAGAACTAACTCCAGAATTGAGAGCCATTAAAAAATTGGGTGAGTGTTACACACACGCTGGCTACGTTTTTGTGATACTTGCAGTTAAAGGTGGGGTCTACGATTTTTGAAAGCCAATGTTGACATATAAAATCACCAAAACAAACACGCCCCTAACCCAAATGGGTCCCACCCCTGTATTGATAGCTCCACCCACACATACATACAGTACATAACCCAGGCAACTAATGGAAAGAAATGTGTCTTTATCATAGCTGAAGGGAAGAACAATACGATTGCAGATAAACAAGCAAGCAAAAATGACACACAAGCATAATCATGCAAAGGACAAAGGCATATATTAGTTCTGTGTAACAAAACAAAACCAACGTTACTCACCTATCGAGAAGGAAAAAAGCGCCTCGGCGTCTTAATTAAAGTTGGCCGCATTTTCACAGATTTTTTTATCACAGATTCACCTCTTTTCTATCGTAGTAATGTAGAGAGGCAGCTACAACCGCGTTTTGCTAGTAACAGTGTTTAGCTCAGGAGTTATTGTCTCGGGAATCTCCAATCTGTGAATATGCGCCAACTTCCTGCTCCTTCAGTTCTCTCCAACGCTGGAAAGCTGATCCTATATTAACACGTCCTACTTCTTACCTTATCGTAAGCCTTTCTTCGCTTTCTTTCTTTGTTTTTATCCTCCATGTCAATGTTAAAACCGCTTTCTGCTAATGTCACACATGTGCACTGAACACTCTCTCCGCCCATATTGACAAGACCCGCCCCTTTCTTCTCATTGGCTACACGTTTGTTTTGATTTTTGTTTAGTTGTCGGCCCGACTCAGTTTTCTGAAGCATTTCTCAAAAATTGGAGACCCCACCTTTAACTTTTGAATTAAATACTCCATCTTTGTCTAATATTAAACACATAAACATTATGGCTCTATGATGTATGTTGCTTGATCGACTTATCCTCCAAACCCTGTGCATTTTTCCTTTTTCAGTAGAGATTATCAATTTTGAATTGTTGAAAACAAAAGCATTGATAAAAATATAACATTTACAGCATTTGGCACACGCCCTTATCCTGAGCTACTTTTTTCTCATCTATTTAGCTGAGCAATTGAGGGTTAAGGGTCTTGCTCGGGGGCCCAGCATTGGCAGACCTGGGATTCAAACTCATGGCCTCCTGATCAGTAGTCCTCAACCACTGAGCTACAGCGTTCCCCTATAATCATCTCACAGACAATTTCATTGCCTTCATTTAGCATCTATTAATAAAATGCAAAATAATAAGATGTGCTGGATCAAGTGCTGCTTTATTTTATAAGCTGCTGAATATCAAGAGTGGAAGCCATTTCTTTAAACACACAGATGGTTTTAATCCATTGAACAGAGCATCGACAGAATCAGCTTAAGCAGCTGCCTGTCTTGACTCTGAATACATTTAACTTTCCCTGCATAACATTTGGACTTCAACCCTGAATATGTATTTTTTTATGTTAAATTTAAAAAAAAATCCAAAACATGTACATACATATACAGAACATATGAGTCAGTGTCTTCCTCCGAAGTTACATGCTCCTAAAGATCTGTTTTTGGATATAACACAACCAAAATAATTTGTTCAGGATTTTCCCCCAGTTTATCCTAATTAAATATATCTCCCCCTGACCGGACATCTCCTCCTGATTTCCGCAGCGCTGCCGTTTGCGCCGACTGGCTTGAGTAGTTTTAGGCTTTGCAGATACCTTCTTCATTCTCATTTAATTAGAGATAAGTACTGTGGAGACGTAGTACGGTCATAGTGTCACTGCCATTTGCTCCCAAAATGCAAGAGAATGTGCATATTTTCATAATTAAAAGATATAGAGGAATGATTAGTGCATGCTTAATGAAAGAAGGTTTGTTTATAAGAAAGATAACATTCATGACGGTTGATGATTTGCGTATATGCCGATAAGAAGAATCTTGCACAAGGGTTGAGGAATGTACAGTGAGAAACATAAGATTATTATGAGCAAGGATTAATTGTGTCCCAGGATTCTGTGTACCCGAGGTTCACTAGGACCCAGGGGAAATACTTCAAGTGTGAAAAGCCCTAGAACTACACCACCTAGATGTGATCTTTATTTACTTCAAGTTTAAGTTTGAAGATTTTTTTTTGTTTAGCATGCAGTCAGTAGAAGCATTATGAATGTTAAATCTTAAAATATTTGCACAACAACCGAGAGATTTTTAACCTTACAGCTAATATCACCGCCAGCCGTCTAATTGCTAATGCATCTAATTATAACATATAATCTGAATAATCATCACTGCTTATCATTTCAACCTGACAGCATTAAAGGCACTGTTCGCTGACGAAACGATCGTTAAAGAACTAATGTCCTTTCTCTTCTAGATTCCAACTCAACACTCGTCTGCATCTAATGTAAGCGTCTCCTCCGAGCAGCATCAGCCTCAACACTCCGACAGCACCATCCCTGAGGGTGAGCATCCACCTGACTATTTCTCTCTCAGCCACTTTCTCTCCTGTTTGTTCATGTCTTCCGTTTTGTTCTATTCTTTTTTCTACAAATTTTACCAGTTATCATGGATCAGATTGTTATGGTTGTATAGTGTTATGGTTTTTGGGTTATCTGTCCATCTGAGATTCTAAATATCAGGATATCTCTAGAAGGAGTGGTTGAATATTTGTAGAATTTATATAGAAATATGATTTGAACCAGCAGATGATCTCACTCACTCACTCTCACTCATTTTCTACCGCTTATCTGAACTACCTCGGGTCACGGGGAGCCTGTGCCTATCTCAGGCGTCATCGGGCATCAAGGCAGGATACACCCTGGATGGAGTGCCAACCCATCGCAGGGCACACACACACTCTCATTCACTCATGCAATCACACACTACGGACAATTTTCCAGAGATGCCAATCAACCTACCATGCATGTCTTTGGACCAGGGGAGGAAACCGAAGTACCCGGAGGAAAGCCCCGAGGCACAGGGAGAACATGCAAACTCCACACACACAAGGCGGAGGCGGGAATCGAACCCCCAACCCTGGAGGTGTGAGGCGAACTAGCTAACCACTAAGCCACCGTGCCAGCAGATGATCTAAGTTATTTTTAATAAACATTTCTGTCAATATGCCAAAGTTAGCCACATGGCTATTTTTCACCTGTAGTCCCTAGACAGATGGTAATAGTCACCCTAAAAAGATAAAAGATAAATAAAAGTACATATTGAAATAACAATAAAGCTACAATACATTTAATAAAAGTACTAAGTATTAGCTATGATGTACATTAGAAACACAAGACGCCAGCAATCAAACAAACATCAGACAAATACATGAACACATACACACACAATAAACAAAAAACCATCAGGGGGCAACAAGAGCAGGTCAAAAACTAAGCTAATGTTGACAGCTCTGGTTAATAACGAACCATTTCTTAATTAATATTAACCATTTCCAGACATCCTTATCCAGAGTGACTTTTTTTATATACATCTGAGCAATCACGGGTTAAGGGCCTTGCTCAGGGGCCCAGCAGTGACTCATCCCCTTTTGATCAGTAGTCCAACACCTTTTCAACCAGGCTACCACATCCCCCTAAAAATCACAACCAAATCTCTTCGAACCGTTTTTTTTTTTTTTTTTAGAACTTTTCTATGAATATTTCACCCAAGAAGACTAGATAAAAACAGAAATACTTCTGAAATGCTTCAAATTCTTAAAGTCCTGATTGGCTACTTTCATATGAGTTTTATATTAACCACCACTGTGGAGTGAGACATGACATTGACTTTTAGTGAGCATCATGGACACATCAAAAACAGGAGGAAACTCCATTTTCTGGCCTCTGGGAAAAAGAGTTTAATAGACATCCTGATCCTGACATAAACTAAAGTGTTGGCTGTTTCTTCTGCAGTTAATGGAAACAGGAATCCTACAGCCTCGGCCATCGTGGAGAAGTACAAAGTGGGAAAAGTTATCGGCGATGGGAATTTCGCAGTGGTAAAGGAATGTGTTGAACGGTAGGTGATCATGTTCTCACTCACTCACTCACTGGAGGTTTGAGGCGAACGTGCTAATAAATAATGATCATTAATATGTTAATATGACTGATGTTTCTTTCGGTTTGTTCTCAGGTCAACTGGAAAGGAGTTTGCCTTAAAGATCATTGATAAGAATAAATGTCGTGGTAAAGTAAGTCTCAAGCTTTCCACATCCTTGGTTTATTTTGTAACAGTGCAGATTATTTATGTATGAAGTGAACTAAAACTGAAAAAACAAGGAAACATAAAATACAAGCAAGACATTTAAGACTATGAGCAAGACTGTGGTACACATGGCAACCCATACAGTACAAACAACAAAGGGTTGGCAATAAGATGCTGAGACTCTGGAACTCTGATCTAGTTTTATATCTAGTCTTGGTTTCTGTATTGCATTGTTTCAATGACAATCTCCATTTGTATCCACTTCCTCAATCAATTTGGGACAATCACTAATAATCTATCTGTTAATCTGAATAATTCAATTCTATTTGTGTGGCACTTTTAACAATGCACATTGTCTCAAAGCAGCTTTACAGAACATCAAATGTTTATGTAGGTTTATTTGAATTTAAAGATTTGTCACATATACATTACAGCATAGTGAAATTCTTTCTTCTCATATCCCCACCTTGGAGACTGGGGTTAGAGCACCATGATGCAGTGAATGTTAAGGGCCTTGTTCAAGGGCCCAACAGTGGCAGTTTAGCAATGCTGGGGTCTTGAACCCTAATCTTCCAACCAGGGGCGCCACTAAGAGGGGAAAAGTTAGGACGATTCTAAGGGCCCACGCCCTTTTGGGGCCCTCAGAGATAATTTTAATTGGTAGTAACAGTACTAGTTATAATGTAATAGAAATTATAAATGTATCTACCGAGGAGTTACAAATAAAACAAAATTAAAGCTTGTTTCTGCATTTCCAGCAAACTAAATACTGGTACTTATTGGTCAAAAGCAATAGCAAAAGTTATAGGTCAGTATTATTAAATTATAGACAAAAACTAGGCTGGCTTGTATGTTTGGTGCGAATAGGGTGTGGTAGTCTCATTTTCTTTCACTCTCACTCACTCATTTTCTACCGCTTATCCAAACTACCCCGGGTCACGGGGTCACGGGGTCACGGCAATGTGGGGATGTGGTAGCTCAGTGGTTAAGGTGTTGGGCTGCTGATCGGAAGGTCATGGGTTCGAACCCTGAGTCCACCAAGCTGCCACTGCTGGGCCCCTGAGCAAGGCCCTTAACCCTCAGTTGCTCAGTTGTAAGTCACTCTGGATAAGGGTGTCTGCTAAATGCCGTAAATGTAAAATGTATCTCAGGCGTCATTGGGCATTAAAGCAGGATACACCCTGGACGGAGTGCCAACCCATCGCAAGGCACACACACGCTTCATTTTCTTTAATTTTCCCAAAATTGCTAGTGGTGCCCCTGCTTCTAACTGCCAACCCAGAGCCAGACGGTTTCTTGTACTTAAGCCACCACTGACCCCAATCCCCCAGATGGAATGAGGAAGAAACCGTCTGGTTTTTCCTCACCACAGTTGCCTCAGTCACCTCAGGCTTGTTCATTAGGGATGAATTCCAACAAATTTAAATATAAGTCTAGTATTTATTCTTGAACTTTTTTACTATATTTCATATGTTCTGTAAAGCTGCTTTGTTAAACTAGCTATACAAATAAAGGTGAATTGAATTGAATTGAATGGAATTGAAGGCTTGAGAGAACCCAGACACAAAAGAGAACCCATCCTCATTTGGGTGACACCAGAGAATGGGATTAGAGCTAATGTCATATACAGTCATACAGTCATATACAGTCAGTTTGGAGTTGTTTAAACAGGAGCTCGTCATCATCTCACATCTGGGTTCATTATAGATTCATCACCAACTCCGCTGTGCCGAAGCCTTCAAATGATCAATGACGGAGATACAGCATACTGTATGTAGGACGTTATCTTGATTAAAAAGGTTGTTCGCACAAAGTCCTCATGGGAAAATAACCAGAGGTGTCCTGTTAAATGGTTACACTGTAGTCACAGACTACAAAATAGGTTTGGCTTAAAGATGGACATGGAAAAGATGGACATTGTCAGTTTCTCCAGGCTGTCAGGAGTATTGTTAAAGGTTTGACTTGATTGATGTGAGTCGTGTGCACTCAGGAGCACCTGATTGAGAGCGAGGTGGCTGTACTGAGGCGGGTCAAACACCCCAACATCATAATGCTGATGGAGGAAGTAGACACGCCGTCTGAGCTGTATCTCGTCATGGAGCTAGTCAAGGTACGGTACATTTATCCTCGTGCACACTGATGAAAAAAACACATCTGAAGTTGATTTAATTCCTACAAATGTTTATTTCCTTTTATAAAACAGGATTTTTTCTTTATTAAAAACATTATACTAACACTAACATAAGACTATACTGTTTTTTATCCATTTATAGTTACATTTAATGTTTAATTTAATTCCATTCATTTTTTTTGTATAGCAGTTTTAGCACAGACATTACAGAAATATACAGTATACGTTATAATTTGTACATTTACACTGAGCCAGTGGTGACGGATTACATCAGAACATTTGCAGAAACGTCTGTTCTCATGGCAGCTATAAACAGTCGTTCCCTTACTGTTAAATATCTTTTATATCTAATCGAAATGTTATTGTATAAATTAATTCTCACTCACTCACTCACTTTCTACCGCTTATCCGAACTACCTTGGGTCACGGGGAGCCTGTGCCTATCTCAGGCGTCATCGGGCATCAAGGCAGGATACACCCTGGACGGAGTGCCAACCCATCGCAGGGCACACACACAATCTCATTCACTCACGCAATCACACACTACGGACAATTTTCCAGAGATGCCAATCGACCTACCATGCATGTCTTTGGACCGGGGGAGGAAACCGGAGTACCCGGAGGAAACCCCCGAGGCACGGGGAGAACATGCAAACTCCACACACAAGGTGGAGGCGGGAATCGAACCCCCAACCCTGGAGGTGTGAGGCGAACGTGCTAACCACTAAGCCACCGTGCCCCCCGTATAAATAAATTAATTAATTAATTAATATAAACTTGTGCTTTGCCACTAACACACGAGCATTCAGCATCACGACAGTATACAACGACGAGATTGGCATGTTTGGAATAGACAATTAGCTGATCTTCTCTCGGCAGGACGGAGACCTGTTTGACGCCATCACGTCCTCGACGAAGTACACAGAGAAAGACGCAAGCACCATGGTGTACAACCTTGCCGCTGCTCTTAAATACCTGCATGGGATGAACATCGTCCACCGAGACATCAAACCCGAAAACCTGCTGGTAAATCACACACTGTTGGTCTAATGCACCGACACGACAAACGAGCTGCTCCAAATTTCTGTATCGGGAATTAAAGAAAAGTATCTGGAATTTCTAATGATAAGATTCCTATCTGAAACTGTCGAGAACAGTAAGACTTGTTCACGTGTTTGTGCTTTACACAAAAACAGTTGGTTTCGATAAGAAAAGACGGACATGAGACGAGAGTTTAGGTTTCAGCTTGTGTTTCATGCTGTGAACAGATTTACTAGATATCTTAGTATCGGACCACCAGATTTAAAAAAAAATATAGGAACAGATCAAGTAAATAATACTTAATATTTGGTTGCATAACCCTTGCTGGCAATAACTGCATAAAGAAATGACATCATTGTCTAAATGTTGGCTTCTTCCCGTGAAGCTTTTCCAGGTTTTTACCAAAGTGTTAGATTAGTCTAGTGATCAACTTGCCAAATATAAAACCTATATATATATATATATATTTTTTTTTTTTTTTTTTTTTTCTCACTATTTCTAAAAGAAAAAAGAAGCTAAATTATAAAAAAAAAAAAATTTGTTATATATTGTAGTGTCTAGGTATTTAGACATTCAGAAAAAGATCTGAAAACCCAGTTATGATTTTATTAGGACTTTAAATGGATCAAAAATGGACTGTTTAATTCTTGTGCTTGTGTGTGTGCGTGTGTGTGTGTGTGTGTCACACAGGTGTGTGAGTATTCGGATGGCACCAAATCTCTGAAGCTGGGGGACTTTGGCTTGGCGACGGTGGTGGAAGGTCCACTGTACACCGTGTGTGGGACTCCCACTTACGTCGCCCCAGAGATTATAGCAGAATTAGGGTTCGTCACTTTTTTCTTTTAGTTGAAATAAAAGTCGAGAGCCATCTGTTCAGCTATTTAGATAATACACTTTTGCACGATTTATACAAATTGTGGTTTCTAGATGTGTTTATACAGAATACAGCGTTAATGAGTGATAAAGGGCAGTCTTTGTATAGTTTAGTATCAGTATATTCCGTCTCTGCTGAGAAGTGGTGAAATTTTCACATTGACTTTGACTCATGCTCCTGTTTTGGTCTGGCTCTTGTAGTTATGGTTTAAAGGTGGACATCTGGGCAGCAGGTGTGATTACCTACATCCTGCTGTGTGGCTTCCCACCTTTCCGGAGGTACAGTACACACACACACACACAAAATAAAATATTAATCTGGTGAAAGAAAGAATGGTGAAGTCCACAGATTTACAGATGGAGCAAAATGAAAGCATGTTGTATAGCACTAGGTAAAGTAAAAGGTTTGTCTTCTCTTATATTATTAATGGTGCAAGATTTCAGTCATCAGCTAATTGAATTGACTCAACTATATTTGAGTTAGAACCTTGGAAAGGTTCATCTGAGGAGCTTCATTAGCACATCTGGACATGTGTCTCATTACAAGGACATGTCAGTGATTACAGTGGCTGTTATGTAACGTCATTGTCCTGTTCATAGTATTGTGCTCTGTACTCTGTGTCTGTATGTGTGTGTGTGTGTGTTGCACAGTGAGAATAATGTGCAGGAAGAACTGTTTGATCAGATCCTGCAGGGCCACTTGGACTTCCCCTCTCCGTACTGGGACAACATCACTGACTTGGCCAAGGTGAGTGCAGGAGACTTCATCAGTTCTACTTTGTTCCTCTAAATCATTTTTATATAGACAATTTAAATCATTTTATTTAGACAGGAATGTGTTTGTATTTCCTAGTTTAATATAGATGTGATTTACAGTACATATGCACAGATGTGTACAATACAGATGCACAGATGTGTACAATACTGATGCACAGATGTGTACAATACAGACATACAGATTTGCTAAATAATACAGACGTAAAGATGTGCTGTATAATACAGTTGTTTAGATGTGCCGTATAACACAGACGTAAAGAAGTTTATAATACAGATGTACAGATGTGCTGTACAATACAGATGTACAGATGTGCTGTACAATACAGATGTATACAATACAGATGTACAGATGTGCTGTACAATACAGATGTATACAATACAGATGTGCAGATGTGCTGTACAATACAGATGTATACAATACAGACGTACAGATGTACTGTGCAATACAGATGTAAAAATGTGCTGTATAACACAGATGTACAGATGTGTTGTACAATACAGATGTACAGATGTGCTGTACAATACAGATATATACAATACAGATGTACAGATGTGCTGTACAATACAGATGTATACAATACAGACGTACAGATGTACTGTACAATACAGATGTACAGATGTGCTCCAAAATACAGATGCCCAGATGTGCTGTACAATACAGATGTATACAATACAGATGTACAGATGTGCTGTACAATACAGATGTACAGATGTGCTCTAAAATACAGATGCACAGATGTGCTGTACAATACAGATGTATACAATACAGATGCACAGTTGTGCTGTACAATACAGATGTATACAATACAGATGTACAGATGTGCTGTACAATACAGATGTATACAATACTGATGTACAGATATGCTGTACAATACAGATGTATACAATACAGATGTACAGATGTGTACAATACAGATGTATACAATACAGATGTACAGATGTGTAAAATACAGAAGTACAGATGTGCTCTAAAATACAGATGTACAGATGTGCTGTACAATACAGATGTATACAATACAGATGTACAGACGTGCTGTACAATACAGATGTACAGATGTATACAATACAGATGTACAGATGTGTACAATACAGATGTACAGATGTGCTGTACAATACAGATGTACAGATGTATACAATACAGATGTACAGATGTGTACAATACAGATGTACAGATGTGCTGTACAATACAGATGTACAGATGTATACAATACAGATGTACAGATATGTACAATACAGAAGTACTGATGTGCTCTAAAATACAGATGTACAGATGTGCTGTACAATACAGATGTATACAATACAGATGTACAGATGTGCTGTACAATACAGATGTATACAATTCAGATGTACAGCTGTGCTGTACAATACAGATGTATACAATACAGATGTACAGATGTGCTGTACAATACAGATGTATACAATTCAGATGTACAGCTGTGCTGTACAATACAGATGTATACAATACTGATGTACAGCTGTGCTGTACAATACTGACAACTCCCCAACTGTACAATACTCCCCCACACAGCCCCCTACACACAGACACACACAATTTACTGCTTCCTTCCCTCTTTTCCCACACACACTCCTCCGCTTCCTCTCATTCATGTACAATATCCTCACTCCTCTCCATGATCTCAAAAGCTAATGCTAATGCTTCAGCCCAAAGACTTTGTCTTTCTGATTTCAATCAGTTGAAGTTGTTTGGTGTGGTCTGTGTGTGTCTGTTGGTGTTTTAAGGGATGGTATTTTGAGGGTTGATGTGAAAATTGAAAAATATTGAAAAGGAATATAAAAAGGGCAAAAAGGGATGAAAGAAAAGTGTTAATGTGGCAAAAATGGATTGTGTTTGTTTGAAATGATGTTTATTACACATGGTGAGATTGTGTTTATTAAAGACAGTGTTTATTAGACATGGTGTTTATTAGAGACAGTGTTTAACAGGCATGTGCAGTGTTTTTGATGGTTTATTAGTTTTTAGTGTTTATTAGTTTATTAGAATGTTTAGTAGTGTTTGTTTAGTAGTGTTTATTAGAGACAGTGTTTATTATAGACAGTGTTTAATAGGCATGTGCAGTGTTTTTGGTGGTTTATTAGTTTTTAGTGTTTATTAGTTATGTTTATTAGATTGTTTAGTATTGTTTGTTTAGTAGTGTTTATTAGAGACAGTGTTTATTATAGACAGTGTTTAATAGACATGTGCAGTGTTTTAGATGCAGTTTTAGATGCAGTTTAATGTTTATTAGATTGTTTTGTAGTGTTTGTTCAGAGTGTTTATTTGAGATCATTAGGTGAGATTATTAGACATTAGGTTTATATGAGATGGTGTTTATTATTCATGGTGTTTTAGACATGGTGTTTATTGGAGACAGTGTCTATTATCGATGGTGTTTATTAGACATGGTGCTTATTAGAGACTGTGTTTATTAGAGATTGTGTTTATTAGACGTGGTGTTTATTATAGACAGTGTTTATTTGAGACAGTGTTTAATAGACATGTGCAGTGTTTTTAGATGCAGTTATGTTTATTAGATTGTTTAGTAGTGTTTGTTTAGTAGTGTTTATTAGAGATCATGTTTATTAGACATGGTGTATATTAGAGGTGGTGTTTCTTATATGCAGTGTTTGTCGTCGAGGTTTATTAGATGCAGTTTATTAGAGATGGTGTGTATTAGAGACAGTTTATACTAATATGGTGTATATTACACAGTTTATTACACAGTGCTGAATGTTAATATTTTGTGTCTGTGTTTGTCATATGACTCACACGGCAGGAGCTGATTGGCCAGATGCTTCGGGTGAACTCTCAGATGAGGTACACAGCAGAAGATATTCTGTGTCACCCCTGGGTCACGGTGAGTGTGTGTGTGTGTGTGTGTGTGTGTGTGTGTGTGTGTGTGTGTGTGTGTGTGTGTGTGTGTGTGTGTGTGTGCTTGTGTGTGTGTGTGCGCGTGTGTGTGTGTGTGTGTGTCTGTGTGTGTGTGTCTGTGTCTCTCATGGCTCATTATTTCTCTCTACAGATGAGACATTAAACATGAGCTTGTGTGTTTATGTAAATGTATATCAGGACAAGACAGCTGTGGACAACAACATGAAGATGGAGGTGACAGGGAAGCTCAGGAAACACTTTACCTCCGCACAGAAAGAGGGCAACACCAACGCCGGCGTGTCTGTTATTATGGTAAGAACATACACATACACACACACACACACACTCACACACACACACACACTTATAAAGACTGTATATCTGTGTAATATCCTTATCACTGTAATCACCATCAGAATTAAAAACGTTCAGTTTAAAGCGATCGTTCAGTCAAAAATGAAACATATGCAGCACAAATTCTCTCATCATCACTTTCGACATGTCACAGATCCAAACTGTTTTTTTTTTGTTTCGATTTGTGCTAAAACCATTAAGCTAATCGAGTAAATGAAAACGATGGCCTCCAGTTTATCGTCACATGTTTGTAATGTCTCTGTCAATAACAAGGTGCCAATATTCGTGGTATAGCGATAGCGTTTATAATTTAGCGTTTATGACTTCCTAACCATCTTGATATGTGAGACACCTAAAAACTGCAAAGCATCAAAGCACATTCACTCAGCTGTCATTGTTCACTTTATTGGGGTGAACTTTGACCTGCTGGCTCCCTAGTTTGTCTCCTTTCCTTCTAGAATTTTCATCTTAGCAATGTTAGCGCTCCTGATTAGTTCCGAAGCAGCAGAAGAAGTCTGTAGTATCAGTATGCTTAGCACTCCTGATAAGATTGCATATAGTAAAAGAAAATAAAGGGAATTTAATAAATGACATTTTTGGCTGAACTATTACTTTAAAATCCAAGAGCTCATAAACGTGTACAGTATTTTATATAAGCTTGAATCCATCTGCACAGATTGAAGCTTTCCAGAGATTGGCAGATTACTGTGTTATAAATCAGATTGTTTTTATCTAAATCTCTGATGAGTATATGTTCATTGTGATTGATAGATAATCCTCTGTGTGTGGTTTTGTCCTCCACTGTCCTCTGTCTCTCGGGAAGTGGGTGTGGGGTGGGGGGTTGGTCGGTTTGTGGGTAAAACATTGTGACTCAGTCATTTCCTCTTATGCACATCGCTCGTATCCAAGCGTCCCTGACAGCGTCTTCATGTAGTCTTGTCATCTTCAGCACACTCATTCACACAACCTCTGTCCTAGCAGCCCGAACTTCACCGCCATCATCACCGCCGCGTCGTGGCAGTGACCCTCTTCGTTCACGTCCGCTTTCACTTCACGTTAACTTCCTTCCTGTCTTCATACTGATCACATCCAGCTAAATACAATAACGGAAAAGAATTGTTAGCATAAAATAAGCATGAGCTGATGCTGACGATCGGTTAATAGCTGATGCTGACGATCGGTTCTATCGTAATAATAGCATAATAAACAATGCTCCATTCTGATTGGTCAGCTTACACAGCTGTAGATCGCAGGTTAATCCTGACGCGCTTATTTCTGTTAGAAGAGCATATGTTGGGACTTGTATGTAAAACAGACGCTCTACATAAACCGCTTTAAAAAAATGTACAATCACTGATATGGTTAAGTTTTCAAGTTTTCCGTAAGATGATGTTTATTTTGATGTTTATTTATTGTTTCAGTGCTTTGTAACAGTCTGAGAGAATGAACTTGTTTCTCAGACATTTAATAGCGTTTAACATAACTTTAGAGGGTTAAACATTGTTGGTTTAATCTTTATTTTAAAACGTGTAAAATCGGAGAAACAATAAATGAATTGCAGAAATCAAATTATTATTATTATTATTATTATTATTATTATTATTATTATTATTATTATTATTATTATTATTATATGTGGGGGCACGGTGGCTTAGTGGTTAGCACGTTCGCCTCACACCTCCAGGGTTGGGGGTTCGATTCCCGCCTCCGCCTTGTGTGTGTGGAGTTTGCATGTTCTCCCCGTGCCTCGGGGGTTTCTTCCGGGTACTCCGGTTTCCTCCCCCAGTCCAAAGACATGCATGGTAGGTTGATTGGCATCTCTGGAAAATTGTCCGTAGTGTGTGATTGCGTGAGTGAATGAGAGTGTGTGTGTGCCCTGCGATGGGTTGGCACTCTGTCTAGGGTGTATCCTGTCTTGATGCCCGATGACACCTGAGACCCCGTGACCCGAGGTAGTTCGGATAAGCGGTAGAAAATGAATGAATGAATGAATGAATGAATTATTATATGCCTCTTGTCATTGTGTAATAAAAAACATTGTTCATAATGATTATTGTATAATAATAATCATTTTATAATAATAGTAAAAAAATAAAATTAATAATAATTAATATGTATTTTTCTCATGTTGCACTTATTAACTGAGTTTGTATTAATAATAATTTTATTATTGTAGGCATTAGTGTATATTTTATATATAATAATCATAGACTATTATTATAGCATTATTACTCTTAGCAGTAGTAGTATAGGTTAAATACAATCACATTATCAAAACTTGATAAATTTGATGATGATTATTGAATGCCTATTCGAGATTAAATGTTTTTTATGTAAGTGAGTGTGCACGTCGGACCCTACATCAGACATCTCCTTACAGCACTAGTGCAAGTTGTTGCAGACTCACAGGCAGCTCAGGGGTCAGTGCTCTATTCTTACAGATGTGAATCTCATCCAACAGTTTGAGATATAAATCCAGAGCTGTATCTGTGAACGGCCCTCGTCTCTCTCCCAGGACTTCCCAAGAGGTGCCCGCTGCTGCATTCTGGGTATTTGAGTCTACGTCTGACAAATCTACACTCTTTACTAAAACCTCTGGTCTGTCCTGACTCTTCTAGATCTGCTGCTTTTTGCGCTATTGCAGTGCCTCCTTCTGGCCATGTGCTTTACTACAGCTCTCACAAGCTCAGCACTGATACCCTGCAGAGCAGAGCAGAGTTAGAAAGAGTGGAGCTTTTTTCTGCTATAACATACACTCTTAATGTTAATTTTAATGTTCACCATCACACAATAGACTTAAAAGAATAGTCCGATGTTTCACTACCTAATGTCCTTCCCCTGTAACAATAGTGTGCCTGGGATTGCACTCTTAACATGATTGGCTCTGTAGGGAACTTAACACTGTTCTATCGCCTGCTTCATATATGGAAGTCCAACATGATAGATAGATAGATAGATAGATAGATAGATAGATAGATAGATAGATAGATAGATAGATAGATAGATAGATAGATAGATAGATGACGGATGGATGGATAGATAGATAGATAGATAGATAGATAGATAGATAGATAGATAGATAGATAGATAGATAGATAGATAGATAATTGGGTAGATGAACAGACCGAAGGACAGACAGACAGACAGACAGACAGACGGATAGATAGATAGATACATACATACATACATACATACATACATACATACATACATAATTGGGTGGATGAACAGACCGAAGGACAGACAGACAGACAGACAGACAGACAGACAGACAGACAGACAGACAGATAGATAGATAGATAGATAGATAGATAGATAGATAGATAGATAGATAGATAGATAGATAGATAGATAGATAGATAGATGACGGATGGAGGGATGACTAGACAGACAGATAGATAGATAGATAGATAGATAGATAGATAGATAGATAGATAGATAGATAGATAGATAGATAGATAGATAGATAGATGGTTGGATGACGGATGGATGGATGACTAGATAGATAGATAGATAGATAGATAGATAGATAGATAGATAGATAGATAGATAGATAGATAGATAGATAGATAGGTATCATTATTATTATTATGAAATGCCAGTGGTTGCTCAAGTGTATAAGGGCTGTTGATTTGAAGGTCAGGGTTCAAGCCCCAGCACAGCCAAGCTGCCACTGTTGAGTAATTGAGCAAGGTTCTTAACCCTCCCTTCTCTGTTAGCATTGTATCCTAGCTGCCCCTGTGCTCTGACCCCAACCACCAAAATTGTGATATATAAAGAAAAAGAATTCCGCTGTGCTGTAATGTACATGTGGTGATAAGAAATTTCATGTCATATTATAATTCTAACATTGTGCTACATAACAGTTATCTATAGTATTGATAACAGCAAAACTCCTCCTTTTTATCGAAGCGATTTATCATTTCAGTTTGAAATATTTCACCAATTCATTCAACTATTCCATTTTTTCTAAAACACATCACTCCTCAACACTTCTCACCAGCGTTATCTACACAGAGATACAACCCTGATAAGTAATGTCACTGATTTTACCTTACACAAAACCGGTTTAATATAAAAGCTTCACCGCTCTTCAAGGCTTCCACAGAGAGACATTGTTTCATATGATTCTGATGTCCTTACAGCTAAAATGAAATTCAATTCAAAACAACCATCAATTAAAGATGCCCTTCCACACGTATTTCATTACTTTTGTGGAAATGTCTGAAGTTTACCATGGACTCTGTAACTTTTTTCTGGAAATAATGCCTTGGTTTCCTTGTTTCAAGCCATTCTAGTGTGGTATAGAAAGCCTGCAGGAAGACTCAGCTCGATTTGCGCCAGTTCTCATGAATATTCAAATGAGCTATGCTGCTTGGCTCCGATTGGCTAACCGCTAGGATATGAGAGCATGACTATTCATTCACCCGGCGCAATACGTAGCCTAGGCTAGAGGAAATTTGTTTACAATCAGCTTGAATTGCGGCAGAACGGCTTCTTCACAAGCCCGTTGACGTTCAGCCATCCTTGCTGTATAGGAAACTCACTGAGCTACACGAATTCTGGGGGCGCGGTCTCAAGTGGGAGAGCTCATGAATAGTAATGAGCTCAGTCACTCTGACGTCACACTGACCAGCTTTTCCAACTGACCTGATTTCTTCCCTTATTTCTTTTAAGTGGCTAGAACTGACCGGGGAGGTAACAGTTCGTTTTCACATTCACGACACAACACAAACACATATGGACCTAACACATATCAAAAAATACAAGTAAATAAAGTAAAAACGGTTTTGTGTGGAAGGGCACCTTTAAATGAAAACTCTCAGAGCACGTCTACAGCTACGACTTAGACTTACGGACTTTCTTTGACACATAGATTTCTGTTATTTGTTTAAAAGCGTAAAACTGCATAGGAAACTATTGAATGTGTTATTAATAGTTAAAGATTCATTTCCAACATTAGACTTCAATTATAAATAAGTCTTAAGTAGAGAAAAGCATGCTATTTTTTTCTATTCTTTTCTTTTCTTTAATTTACAACTTAAACCCGCAATGTACTGATCCTCATGGATATAGGATCAATCTGAACTCCTCTCAGTCTGAACCCTTCATGAATCAGTGTCTTTTCACATCATTCCCAGCTGCCTGGTTTGTCTTCGTCCTGTTGTCCGCGTTGCCATGTGTTGTGTCACGTGTTGTTTCTTTCAGCATCGTGTAAATCTAACAAGCAAGTCTAACCTCGCCTGATATTTCACACTAACAGCACATTCATGTTGCTAATGAACCGTGTAGGGGCCACATTGTTAATTCAGCATGTTTAGGAGATGTGCTGCCTCCTTGTGGTCAGAGAGGAATTCCTGCCTCAGACCACACTGTGTGTGTCCCTACTAAATAAATGATAGGGCAATGTTTTTGTTAATTATTCACATGCTTTAATTGTGTATTCTGATTTAACCTGTCATTTATCTCCGACCTGCTTCTTTTCCATGATGTTCTGCAAATTAAATTCCACAGATTTGTTTGCTGCCACTTTCACTGAAGGACTTCTAATTCACCTTCATCAGATTAGCCAGTTTTGAGAAGTGATTTTTATTTTAATACCTCATCCCAGTTTGTTTCGTTCCTCTTATACCACAGCAATTTGTTCTGATACACCAGTGAACAGAAATCGTTTTCATTCAGTATAAATAAACGAATGATTTTCTGATCTAAATGAGTCTGATCTAAAATGAGTCAGGACTCGGTTGGCTTTCGGTGTGAGACGTGTGTTTTTCCCTCTGTTGATAATCTTACACTGAATTTTAGTGGATGATGATGAACACCTTGAAATTTTAGAGTCTTATGAACAAGCGCTTGAGGCGTCTCAGAGAGCAGAAATGGGTTTGAGATCAGCATTTTCTCTGAACATAGAAATGTTTCTAATGACTGGACCGAGCGATGTAGAGTGAGCGTGATCGATTCATGTAGTATTAATGACATAAAGCACTATGTTTTATGTTTTTAAGCATTATTACAGTGTGAAATCTCGTGAAGTCCAGAAAAAAATCATACTGACTCACTGACGGGGGGCACGGTGGCTTAGTGGATAGCACGTTCGCCTCACACCTCCAGGGTTGGGGTTCGATTCCCGCCGCCGCCTTGTGTGTATGGAGTTTGCATGTTCTCCCCGTGCCTCGGGGGTTTCCTCCGGGTACTCCGGTTTCCTCCCCCGGTCCAAAGACATGCATGGTAGGTTGATTGGCCTCTCTGGGAAATTGTCCGTAGTGTGTGATTGCGTGAGTGAATGAGTGTGTGTGTGTGTCCTGCGATGGATTGGCACTCCGTCCAGGGTGTATCCTGCCTTGATGCCCGATGACGCCTGAGATAGGCACAGGCTCCCCGTCACCCGAGGTAGTTCGGATAAAGCGGTAGAAAATGAGTGAGTGAGTGAGTGAGTGAGTGAGTGAGTGAGTGAGTGAGTGACTCACTGACAAAGCGCAGACACCAGAGACTCCTTACATACACCTTAAACAAACGTCTTTCTACAGAAAAGTTCAGCGTGTTTTACAATACAAGATTATTAGATTATGCTGAAAGACTTTTTGTGGTGCCGAACGAATCAACAGCTTCTGACCAATCAGAATCGAGAATGTAACAGCACTGTGGTATAAGAATAAATTAAATCAGGAACATGGATACCATGAAGATATTTGATCTGAAACACTTTCTTGTGACAAAAATAATATTAAAAATGGCGATTTTCCACCCCTGAAAAATGATGATTAGATACAAGTTAGATTCGATTCGATTAGATTAGATTAGATATACAGAGCGTGTTTTAGAGGTCCTTGAGATAAAGTGTTCTGGAGTTGTAGAGGTGTGTTTGTGCTCTGTATGTTGTTGCTCTGTATGCATTCTGTGAGTAAGCCTAGTCTCTGTACCTCTGCTTCTGCATCCCTCCATCGGCATCCCTACCCTCTGAGTAGCTGCAGGCCAATGGTATGTACTAACACTAACAGCTCTGCTTCTTACACCTGGCTTCTGTCCTCTCCATCCATGTCACACACACTTCCACAAACCCTGAGGGAGAGTGATCAAAAACACCAGTGGATCTTTACGCTAGTCAGGCTCGCATAGAACGACGCGATGAGATGATGCAGTGGACTTCATCAAACTTTTATACAGAAGCCATGTCATATGTCATGAATATACATGCAGCAGTTTGGAATATTCAAATAATACTGGTAATATTCAGAAATTTATAGAAATGAAGGGAAATGCGTAACATGATGCTGCCACCACCGGGCTTCCCTGCTGTAACAGCTAGCTTCAGATTGGAACACTAGGTTACTTATTCACTAGGTTACTTATTCACTAGGTTACTTATTCACTAGGTTACTTATTCACTAGGTTACGTATTCACTAGGTTACTTATTCACTAGGTTGCTTATTCACCAGGTTACTTATTCACTAGTTTACTTATTCACTAGTTTACTTATTCACCAGGTTACTCATTCACTAGTTTACTTATTCACTAGGTTACTTATTCACTAGATTACTTATTCACTAGTTTACATATTCACTAGGTTACTCATTCACTGGGTTACTCATTCACTAGTTTACTTATTCACTAGATTACTTATTCACCAGGTTACTCATTCACCAGGTTACTCATTCACTAGTTTACTTATTCACTAGGTTACTTATTCACCAGGTTACTCATTCACTAGTTTACTTATTCACCAGGTTACTCATTCACCAGGTTACTCATTCACTAGTTTACTTATTCACTAGGTTACTTATTCACCAGGTTACTCATTCACCAGGTTACTCATTCACTAGTTTACTTATTCACTAGGTTACTTATTCACCAGGTTACTCATTCACTAGTTTACTTATTCACTAGTTTACTTATACACCAGGTTACTCATTCACTGGGTTACTTTTCCCTTAGTTTTACTTTTTTGCTAATTTTGTTTGATTGATTTTTTGCTAGTTTTTTGTTTTCTTGATTTTCATTAAGTAAATTATTAAAATTATTTAATAATATAATATAATATAATATAATATAATATAATATAATATAATATACTGTACATCACAAACATAAGAACTTTCTAATGCTCGGGTATTTAAACAAAAACGTTCCAACACTTTTGTCCAACACTGAAAGTCAGCAGTGAAACAAGTCGATCCGTAAGTGTGAGGAAAGAATGTGTCAGGAATTTCACCTGTGTTTTTTCTCACTCTCCTTCACATCACAGTTTCTCCTTCTGATTTTTATCTTTAGTTTTACTGTATTCTTTGTTTCTATTTCTAAAAATAAAAATAAAGAGGCTTTCTAAACGCACGGTAAGATTTAAACAAACTCAAACCCTGAATTAAATGTGTTGAGTATTACTGACTTCTTAATAAAGTTTCCTGCTAGTTTTCTTTTCCATGTCCATTTCATGTCAAAATCTCTGTCTCTCTCTCTCTCTCTCTCTCTCTCTCTCTCTGTCTTTCTCTGTTGCTCTCTCTCTCTCTCTCTTTGTCTTTCTCTGTTGCGCTCTCTCTCTCTCTCTCTCTCTCTCTCTTTGTCTTTCTCTGTTGCTCTCTCTCTCTCTCTCTGTCTTTCTTTGTTTCTCTCTCTCTCTCTCTCTCTCTCTCTCTTTGTCTTTCTCTGTTGCTCTCTCTCTCTCTCTCTCTCTCTCTGTCTTTCTTGGTTTCTCTCTCTCTCTCTCTCCCTCTCTCTCTCTCTTTCTCTCTCTCTCTCTCTCTCTCTTTCTCTGTGTTTTCCACCTTTAATGCATAGATGACCTCTGAGCTCTTTTTCTCCTTCTGTAGAACACAGCTCTAGATAAAGAAAAGCTGCAGCTCTGCCGTCGTAGTCAGGGGAACAGAACCGCCCAGCCCCAAGGGGAAGGAGGATTGGGACACAGCCGCTCTGAGAAGAAATGCCCCTCTGGCTTATCAGAGGACACCAAAAGCCCTGAAGCCGACCCCCTTCAGGCTTTACCCTCCCCCTCGCCCTCCTCCGATGTCCCTCGCGTCCCTTCGTCCCCGTCCTCTCCTCGGTGTAGTGAAGAACCCAGCGAAGAGCCAGCTTTCAAGCGGGAGGAATAGACCTGCTTACAACTGGGAGAGGAAGGAAGACTGACCCAAATATATATCTATATTTACAATACATGTTCCGCTGATTGAAATCCATTCCAGCTTTTTGCTTTTTCTCGAGCGGTGTTGCTTTCTTGAAAACAATCTATTTGGAAACAAAAGAAGTGATATGAATTTTGAAAGCCATTCAATGTTTTTTACTATTTAAACTTAAACCTTGATTTCATAGCATTGAAATATATTACATCAAAACACAAACATTTCTACCCGTTTTTTTTCCATCCAGCCATCCATCCAGCTCAATAAGCAATAATTACAGATGACTGCTTTAAATTCAAGTGTTTATTTAAACAGCATTAGTAAGATTTCGCTGTAAATCTGTTCACACTCTTCATATATAATTGTACACTTTCAGTCCTGGAGCTGCTCTAACATTCCTGAGATTCCATTCCGTTATCCGAGCACAGATGAATAAATCCTGAACCCCAGGTCAGGAAGCTAAGCGGTGGCTCCATGGCTCCATGTGTGAACAGTTCATGCTGGTGGAGGTGGAGTAGCGGTGTGGGGAATGCACACATTAGGCTTCTTAATCTGTTTATCCTTCATCCCTTCTTCCTCACCACCTAACACATGCTCGTTTACAGCCGTTGACTGACACCCTTATCCAGAACAACTTGCATTTTTTATCTCATTTTATACACATTAGTGGACCTGGGATTCAAACTCACAACGTTCTGATCAGAGTGATCAATGTTCTGATCCATCACCTTAACCACTAAGCTGCCCCATCCCCCACTGTACACATCATCACACTGTATATGTTTGTAACCGTGATGTGGAGTGAACACTAAACACTGCTGTGCTGATCCTGCTTCAGAGCAGAGTTTTATAACCCCTTGTGAAAAAGGTGTGCTTCACAATCCTGCTTTTATCTTACATGTGTGAAACGTTCATATACCTGGGATTAAGAGTGGGGTTTAGAATGACGATAACTTGGAATTAAGACCAGCGTTTAGAATGACGATAACCTGGGATTAAGAGCAGGGATTAGAATCACGATAACCTGGGATTAAGAGCAGGGATTAGAACGACGATAACCTGGAATTAAGAGCAAGCTTTAGAACGACGATAACCTGGGATTAAGAGCAGGCTTTAGAACGACGATAACCTGGGATTAAGAGCAGGGATTAGAATGACGATAACCTGGGATTAAGAGCAGGGATTAGAAGACGATAACCTGGGATTAAGAGCAGGCTTTAGAACGACGATAACCTGGGATTAAGAGCAGGGATTAGAACGACGATAGCCTGGGATTAAGAGCAGGCTTTAGAACGACGATAACCTGGGATTAAGAGCAGGCTTTAGAACGACGATAACCTGGGATTAAGAGCAGGGATTAGAACGACGATAACCTGGGATTAAGAGCAGGGATTAGAACGACGATAACCTGGGATTAAGAGCATTGATTAGAACGACGATAACCTGGGATTAAGAGCATGGATTAGAACAACGATAACCTGGGATTAAGAGAAGGGATTAGAACGACAATAAACTGGGATTAAGAGCAGGGTTTAGAACGACGATAACCTGGAATTAAGAGCAGGGATTAGAACGACAATAACCTGTTATTAAGAGCAGGGTTTAGAACGACGATAAACTGGGATTAAGAGCAGGGTTTAGTACGACGATAACCTGGAATTAACAAGCTCTGAACTAACTGAACTTAACTGAACTATTAACTGAACAAACTCTACTGAACACTTTAGCGCTTCAGGACTGACACTCTGAGCTTCACTGACCAAATATTATTTATTACATTGGTTAACATTAAACTTTACCCACAAATTATTTCTAAAGTTGAAGTAATGTTAATAAAGTGATAGATCAAATTAAAGTGCTAATGACAGTCAAATATTTTGACACCCTCCACTCACAATTTCACCTTTAATTAATCTTTTTTGATTAAACATCAGAAAATATTTCCCTGATTATTCACATTATTATTTTGATTTTGTTTTTAATCAATGAATGCCTTCGAAGCCGAAGTTGCTTTCTTCATGATAAATAATGCATTAAATAACGTCATGCCAATTATTTAAGGGAACCGTATCAATATCAGATGTTACTGTACGATACTCTACATTCTCTGTTGAAATGAAAAAAAAAAAAGGTTTCATTGTGGGATTTGTATCTGTGGCCTCCAGCTGTGCTGTCAGCGCTGCACATCTGTCTGCAGCATGTCTCCATTCCCCGGGGGAGTGTGAGAAGTTTTTGTAGTGTGGGTGTGTTTATATATTAATATATAAAACGCCGTGCAGTGTTTGTGTGTTTAAAGACGAGTGTCTGCCTTTAAAGGATATGTGAGCGTTTTTTAGTTATTTATTGTGAATCGTTGAGCAAGTGAGCGAGTGTGTTGGTGTGATTATGACTAGTGTGTGTGTGTTAGAGAGTGTATGTGAGAGTGTGTGTGTGTGTGTGTGAGTGTGTCTGACTACTAGAAGACTTGAAATTGCTTTCAATTTTCTGGACTGTACAAGAAGAAATGAGACTTTTGCTTTTGAATAAATGATGCGTAGGGCTGATTGTAGGTTAATGAACAGGTTAATTAGGAGGTTAATTAGGAGGTCAATTAGGAGGTTAGTGCCTCTCTGCTATAAGATGCTGTAATTCTGCATTAGTTCTGCTTGAATACCTTCATGTTGGAAGCAGTGTTATTTTTTCCTTTACATGTTTAGACACTTAAAGACGCCTCTTAAGCTTTTCTTCTTTTCACTCGAGTCTCTTCGCTTCTATAGATAAAAAAGGAAACACTGACGCATGATATATCCTCGGATCTGAATATAAACTCATAAACTCTCTCTCTCTCGTACAGAAAAACACACCTTCAGCAATAACTCTTCTTTCACTACAATATTCAGTGTATTTGTTCTGATGTTGTTAGAAACCTCACACACTGCAGCAACAATCTGTTCCTCAGTACTGTTAAATCTATTGCAAATGCTGTTTTCAGTTTCATTTCAATTTCAGGCTTATTGTGTTGTGTTTTAGTTAAAAGTGGCTTTGTGTTAAGGAGTGAAGGTGAAATAAAGGAGAATAAAGTTCTTACTGCGGTCGTCGATCCTGTTTTCTTTTTTCTCCTCACTTTAAATAATAAATATCTAAATGCACAAACTAATCATTCACAGTCAGCTGATTTAACATGCCTATAGATTTTAGGTGAAATTTTATTCTTTTTATTCATTCCATTTTTAAATCTAATTCCATACTCCAAATATTTCCAATATAATTCCAAATATTTAGCTTATTTCAATTTAAAGAATTAATTTCAAAAACCCACAAAAAATATTTTTCTCAACAAATTCATCACATTTTTGTTGGACTTTAAAAACAGTCAAAAAAATAATAATTTTATGTAGTAGGAGTGAAATTCTTTTGATAAAAATGTCATATATATTTAAATCTTTCATATACGTTGTCTTTTAATTTGTGGTATTGGAATTAATATATTTTTTTTTTATTTTTCTATTTTAAGTCTTAAGAAAAAAGCAGCATGGTTAAAAATATAAATTATATATAGAAATAAATAAGTCTAAATTATATATGAAAATTTTATATATTTTATATAAAGCTGTATTTTCTACCATTTTCATTTCAACTGGTGAAATAAAAGCGATTAAATTTCATGCTGCAGATTTAAAAAAAAAAAAAAGCATTCGTCTCCTTCATCTCGCTTTATAAATAAACTAATAAATCACTTATTAATAGGTATAGATTATGTCCATATTTATCGTTATCTATATATATCTTGCAATTTATATATACAGTAAACATAATTATTAATGTTTTCTTTAAATGTTAAGCATAATGTTTTCTTGGAATTTCTTTATGGAATTTTAGGAAAGGTCATTTATTAATAATTTCTTTAAAGGGGCATTCTGTCAATAAAAATGCAAACGATTTCCGTCTCGAGCTGAAATTCATCATCACTCCATCTCCTCCATTGTAATGATTTACTCCACTGTAACTTCTGACTCAGAGCTGAGGGAAAACATTACTGTACCACAGAGTTGTTTTTATTTTCCCCAACAATCACTACACGGTTTCTGTTCTGTATCATTTCATCGTTTCCGTTCATCCGCATTACTACGTGAACGAATATACTGCTGAGAACTAATACAGCATTTAATTTGATTTGTGTTACTCACCATGTTAAATACGAATAACGGAAAGGGGGTTTACACGTGTACATAGCTTAAAAGACAGTAACAACTCTCTCTGATCTGATCTAATCTATTCTAATCTAACGTAGTCTAAACTAATGTGCATATAAGCAATAAAATTCTCTCACTGCAGAAATAATTTATCTCTTGCATTTGTTGTGCATCGCTATATACTGTACAGCAGAGTCATGGCTTTGCAAGTGTCAAGTCTTGACGTTCGTCTTCTAAGTCAAGTTAAAAGTCATTAACGTATTGTTTCGTCATAGTGTGCTCTTTAAGGTCAAATTTAAGGTCAGACTGATGATTAGTGCTGTAGATTTATATGGATCAAAACTGTGTATATAAAAACTTCAAACTTTGTTAGTTCACATCTGATAATTTGTTAGTTCATGAGATCTGATGAGGTTCAGACTGTTTTACTAAGTGTAAAAGAAACTTGAAGTGTGATAGCCTAGTGGTTAAGGTGTTGGGCTACCAATCAGAAGGTTGTAAGTTTGATTCCAAGTCCACCAAGCTACCACTGTTGGTCCCCTGAGCAAAGCCCATAACCCTCAGTTGTATATAAAAAAAAATTACATAATGTAAGTCACTCTGGATAAGAAGATCTGCCAAATGTAAATGTTCCTTTGCATCTGATATTCCTGAAGCGCAGGTTCTACATGTCACAGCCATTATGTTATTTTAAGCAACACATTTCTTATAGATTCTTATAGGCTCTCTTTCAGAGCAATGGCTTGAGAATGGCTTTCTGAAAATGAATTATTTATTGGTAAAATGACAATGGATCAGGTAAAAGGGCTCGAGTATAGTCACAAGTCATTGATGTCAGTTATCATCAATGATGTCAGTTATTATCAATTATGTTAGTTATCATTAATTATGTCAGTTATCATTAATGATGTCAATTATCATCAATGATGTCAGTTATCAGCAATTATGTCAGATATCATCAGTTATGTCAGATATCATCAGTTATGTCAGATATGTCAATGATCATCAATGATGTCAGTTATCATTAATTATGTCAGTTATCATTAATGATGACAGTTATCATCAATGATGTCAGTTATCATTATTTCAATTATCATCAATGATGTCAGTTATCATTAATTATGTCAATTAGAATCACTCTCACTCATTCTCACCCACTTATCCGAACTACCTCGGGTCACGGGGAGCCTGTGCCTATCTCAGGCTTCATCGGGCATCAAGACAGGATACACCCTGGACGGAGTGCCAACCCATCGCTGGGTACACACACACTCTCATTCACTCACGCAATCACACACACTACGGACAATTTTCCAGAGATGCCAATCAACCTACCATGCATGTCTTTGCACCGGGGGAGGAAACCCCCGAGGCACGGGGAGAACATGCAAACTCCACACACACAAGGTGGAGGCGGGAATCGAACCCCCAACCCTGGAGGTGTGAGGCGAGCGTGCTAACCACTAAGTGCCCCCTCAATTATCTTCAATGATCATCAATGATGATAACTGACTAACTGACTGATTAAGTCAAAAGTCAGTACATTTGCGACTTGTGGGTGAAAAGAAGTCGAGTTCAGTTGACATCGACACCACAACACTGTTGTACAGTATAGTGACTATACATGCTCGAGTCATTTAGTAGCACATTATTAAAAACTACATTTCCCATAAAACTACTTCCGCTTTTGCGTAAGGGCGTAAACCCAATTGGCCGAGTCCTGCCTAGTTGGCCATATTGGAACTTGAAGTCTTGCTAACAACTCTGGGTAGATCGGGTTAGGCTTTTCATATTTTCTTCTAGAAAAAACATATAAATATATATCTATATATATATTGTATCACAGGGATAAAAGCCTGACGTCCCAGCCAAGACGCCGCTTGTTGTGGACGGGAAAAAACCTGTCTCTGTTTTATTGTGTGGCTGAAAAAATACTATGAGTCCCACCGACGCGAAGCGAGGAGCGAAGCGCAGGAAGAACAAGCGGGGCAGCGGGAGCAGCGCGGCAGGAAAGTCCGAGGCTTCAGCCGCGGCCCGGGCTGCTCAGTCCGCCGCAACAGCCGCCTCCGCCAGGAGCTTTCTGAGCACAGGGAACGCTGGAAATGGAGACTCGGGTCTTAACGGAGAGGTAAAAGACAAGAAATTTAGCTATTGTGCTAACATGTTGGTGTTCTAACCGGCTTCTCTGAGATACGCGGCCTAGCTAATATGCTAACTAGCTAGTCAGCTAGCTAAGACTACTTCTTTCTAGTTCATATTCAGTGACATCCTTTCAGTCCTGCTGGAAAGTCCTTCGCTTGACGAACAGACATATGTGCGAGCAAATATATGCTTTTAAATCAGCAAGAGATAGTGTAGCGTGTTTACAAACATGGCTAAAGGATGGATAGCTAGCTAGCTAGCTAGCTAACTAGCTAGCTAGCTAATATGGCTAGCATTAGCTGTTGACATTCCTGCTTTATTTCAGCTGATTGACCAGCATAGATGATCAGCCAGTGCTGTAGCTCAAGACACACACTCTTTACCTGGAAATGCTCAGTGCGTTTCTTAAATAAAAAGGAAAATGTATCAGTTTGTCTTTTACAGATGGATTGTTTACAAGGTGTGTGTCTGCAGAGTTTCACTGCAGATCTTAGAAAACAGCCTCTTCCTCCTCTTTCTCTTTGTCTTGGGTCAGCACACGTTTGTCAATAGTGTAAAATGACATGACATTACATGACGATGTCTGCACTGTGTCTGTTATTGTTATTGTGTAGACAGGAAGTTTTTACAGCAAGAAGTCTACATTCCCATTCACTGCCTATTAGAAGTTTGTAGATTTGTGACAGATTCAGTTGTCACAACTAAGGATGTGATGATACGGTACGGTACGTTACGTTTACGATCCAGGTGTCCGGTATCAGGTATTGGTTTGATGCCCTGCTCCTTTAAAATGCCTAGGTGACATAATCCTGTGACCAGATGACAGGAAAAGGTGGATTTAATGCACTTTATAAGATAAGATAAGATCTACCTTTATTCATCCCACACTGGGGTAATGTCTCTGTTTCAGCAGCAAAGAGTAAGAAGATGCAAATCTATAAAAAGAATAGAGACATAATATACAGTATATACAAAACAAAATGTAGAAAAAGAGACCACGTGTAAGTATTTACACTAAGACATATTGCACACAGGTAATATTGCACGTTTTTCAAAATTTCTGTTATCGCACATGTTTAAAATACTTTGTTTTTGTTTATTATTGCAGTTAAACAGTAATAACAGTGTGTAATTACGGTGACTGGTTCACTGGGAGCAGCTTTGATTGTAAAGTCTAATAGCAGCAGGGAGAAAAGAGCGTCTGTATCGCTCCTTCAGGCACTTAGGATTTATCCAAATCAGTCCGAACAGATCCAACGTCCTTACTGAGTCTTGAATCGAGAGCATCACCTGAGCACCATCAGGAAGTTCTTTTCTGTGAGCGCTTAGACACAGTTGGCTTTTTGCCCGGAGCGTCCTTGGAGTCTGGGACTGCGGACCCTCGCCGATGCTCTCTTCTTGGGTCCTGATACACTCTTCGGGAAAGATACTGTTTGTATTCCGTACCTTAAAATGGATGGAATGCTACAGTAAGTTCTGGGTTGAATAATTTGATTCAAATTTTGTGTCATGTACACAAACATACAGACTACATGTAGTGTAGTAGAGTTTTAACAAAAAAGTATATTAAAAACTAAAATAAAATGTAAAACGGTATAGTTATTGCAGTAAAATAGAAAAAAAAATATTTTATTAATACAAACAATCGCTGTTTTATTTATATTTTTACTAGAAATATAATACTAATAATTATTATTTTCAACAGTTAATGATTTTAATTTGAATTATTTCTTTTCTGGCTGATTTGATTAGTGAATATTCTGAACCAAAGCCATTTCTTTTGGTGCATTTGTTTTTATTGTAACACACTTCACCAACATGTCTTGAGGTGTGACGGATCGGTTAACGTCTCCAGCCGGACCCTGCTGTGCTTGAGCTGCTGGCGGTGTGAGTACAGAAGCTCTAACTCTAGTGACACTCAGTGTGCTCAGAGGAAGTCTGTATTCGTCAGATGCAGTTGGAGGTGAAACCTTTCTTAATTAACTAGGGAAAGGTTTTTAACTGTGTAACCTGCGGCAGGAATCTAAAAAAAAAAACTCATTAGGTGTAGATTTTATAAGGTTTGTAACCATTTATGAAGCCACTGTAAAGTTTATCAGTTATGTTATATAAAAACATCTGTCAATTTCCACCACATTTCCTGGTCTAACTCTGAAACTCTAAAATCCGGCTCTTGTAAATACGATCTATTCTACAGGATACGGCGTCTCTGTAGAAATCACACACAGCCTCCATCAGTTCTGCTTTCATCCATGTGTGGGAGCAGGTCATGTGATAATGCAATAAGACCCCAGAAGCATCAGTTCTCCAGCATGACCGTCTAAATGTCGTCTAAATGTTATTACTCCACCTCTGATCGTGAAACTCCTACCGTATGAATAGGGTTTAGGTAGGTTTCAGTGTGCTGGTCTTCCAATTCGCTCATCAGACTTCATCACAGACTATTTTGTGTCATTTTCCTTGGACAGAACAACAACATCCAGCATGTTGTTTTATCACGAGCAACAACACAGGAAAGGATAGAACCGTGTCAATTTGTTTGATTAGATCGCTGTGATTTATTAAAGGACTCAAGTGTAAAAAACAGTGGAAAACCAATGTTACGCCACACCACTCCACTCCACTCCACTCCACTCCACTCCACTCCACACCAGACCACTCCACACCAGACCACTCCACTCCACTCCACACCAGACCACTCCACTCCACACCAGACCACTCCACTCCACACCAGACCACTCCACTCCACACCAGACCACTCCACTCCACACCAGACCACTCCACCCCTCACCAGACCACTCCACTCCACCCCAGACCACTCCACTCCACCCCAGACCACTCCACTCCTCACCAGACCACTCCACTCCTTAACAGACCACTCTACTCTACTCCACACCAGACCACTCCACTCCTTAACAGACCACTCTACTCTACTCTACTCCACTCCACTCCACTCCACTCCACACCAGACCACGCCACTCCACACCAGACCACTCCACTCCACACCAGACCACTCCACTCCACACCAGACCACTCCACTCCACACCAGACCACTCCACTCCACACCAGACCACTCCACCCCTCACCAGACCACTCCACTCCACCCCAGACCACTCCACTCCACCCCAGACCACTCCACTCCTCACCAGACCACTCCACTCCTTAACAGACCACTCTACTCTACTCCACACCAGACCACTCCACTCCTTAACAGACCACTCTACTCTACTCTACTCTACTCTACTCCACTCCACTCCACTCCACACAAGACCACGCCACTCCATACCACATTACCTTACTCCACGCCACACTAGGCCACACCATGCCACACCTCCATTGTCCAGCGGTTATTTTTCTGTGTCTGCCCAGCATGTTCTTCTGTTGCCATAGAAACCGTATCTTTAGCTTAAGAAAAGTAGAAGCTGGATTTAACCTTGGCGCTCTCTCTCTCTCTCTCTCTCTCTCTCTCTCTCTCTCTCTCTCTCTTTCACACACTCACACACACACACACACAGACATATACACCACAGTCTCTGTCTCTCTGTCTCTCTTGAGGTTTAAGTAGTCTGTGATGTAATTCTGGCGATCAATCATAAATCACGTACAGGCAGTGACTTCACATCCATTTCCTTACAGCGCTACACAAAGGTGTGTGTATTAGTGGTATTGTTTGTGAGCTCATCTTAAATCCCTCTACAATGACGCACTGATGGAGTAAACTCAGGACCGGCGATGTCCAAGGCGCGTGGCTCCTACACTGATATGACTCATTTTTAAGTGCAGTTTTCACGAAAACTTTTCATTTACACAAGACACACGATGGTAAGTGAAATTAGCCAGACAAGTAAAAGCTCCAGTTGGCCACCTGGCATGATGTTTTTGCTCGCTCAGATCCTGACAAGCAGCAGCTGTATGAAAAGTTATAAAGCAGTGAATACTGACATAGTCCACTAGATACGCACAAGAAGAACAGACTAAAGGACACAACGGCGTGGACGATGATCATTCTCTCAGAGCAGAGGTTGTGTTGTGGTACATGCTGTTGTATGTCAGCAGATGGACAGCAAGTGTGTGTGTGAGTAAACTTTATTACTGTCTCGCTCTCGCTCCCTGTCTCTCTCTCGCTCCCTGTCTCTCTCTCGCTCCCTGTCTCTCTCTCGCTCCCCGTCTCGCTCTCGCTCCCCGTCTCGCTCTCGCTCCCCGTCTTGCTCTCGCTCCCCGTCTTGCTCTCGCTCCCCGTCTCGCTCTCGCTCCTTGTCTCGCTCTCGCTCCTTGTCTCGCTCTCGCTCCTTGTCTCTCTCTCTGTCTCTTTTTCTCACTTGCTCAGTCTCTCACTCTCACTCGTTCTGTGTCTCTCTCTTGCTTGCTCTGTGTCTCTTTCTCTCTTGCCCACTCTGTCTTGCTTGCTCTGTGCTTCTCTCTTTCAATCGCTCGGTGTCTCTTTCTCACTCGCACTGTCTCTCTCTCTCTGTGTCTCTTTGTCTCTCTCACTCTGTCTGCCTCTCTCTTTCCCTTTATTGGTCTGCCTGTTTATCTGTTTCTGTCTCTCACTTGCTCCCTTTTTTTGTCTTTCTGCCTGTCTCTCTCACTGCCTGTCTCTCTCACTGTCTGTCTCACATCCCTTTTACTCCGTAGTGAGCTGCGCTGACAAAAAGAATGCGCACCTTCTGACCAGTCAGATTTGAGCAGTCACCTCGCTGAGGTCGAAACAAAACCTGCCACTTCAGACTGTCACCTGTAAATGATTAAACCTGATTTAGTCCTGTCAGCTGCAGAACGTCAGGAGTACGACGTTAGCATGAAGAATTACTGACTGCTTCTTGGTTTGTGTTTTGTTACTAAGGGAATTAGCTGGATTTCTGGAGCCCGGAGCGATCTATGTGGAGCGTCACAGACGATGACGTCTGTTTCTAGCGCTAAAGTTCTCAGTCTACTAGACACGGATTTCTAGTGGTTAGTGAGAGGTGAATAAGGGGCGGAGCACAACATGCCCTCCTCCTGATTGGCCAGTAGAGTCATGTGACTGGATGGATATATGGACGAATGTTTTGCTTTGTAGTTGCATGCTGGGAAATACACACTACTTAGTGTTGTAGTGTGTACATTTCATTCAAACAAAATGATTGTCTCATTTCCTTAACGTGCACACAATCACTCTGTTTTTGTTTTTTTTTTTGATATAGCAACAGTGCTTTTGGCTTACAGCAGGTACTTCTTGTTTGTGTGTAAGGGAGAAAGACACACAGGTTTTAACGCGTATCGTCTCTTCCAGGTCCCGGGGAATGGTACGCCCCAGTTTTCCGAAGGCCCTGTGAACTCGGACTTTTCTGGAGTCCTCCAGGTAATCAGCAGATCTCAGTATTTGCATGAGGTTTTCCACCAAATCACAGTCGTTCACGCCGTTATTTTCTCCTCACGCTCAGTTTTGCATCTTTGGCCTGTGATGCTACCGCCGTTCTCTCGCCGCAGGCGAAGCGTCTGTTCCCTTCCGCATTTCCACTTCGATACAAATGAATACGAGATTAAGAAGCGCCGAGGTCTCTGTAAACACAGCTGTGGTACGCTTTATCTGTCTGCATTAGCAGCTCATTTTTCTGAACTGCCAAATAGATCAAACTTTCATCTTCTACCGCTTATCCGAACTACCTCGGGTCACGGGGAGCCTGTGCCTATCTCAGGCGTCATTGGGCATCAAGGCAGGATACACCCTGGACGGAGTGCCAACCCATCACAGGGCACACTCACACTCATTCACTCACGCAATCACACACTAGGGACAATTTTCCAGAGATGCCAATCAACCTACCATGCATGTCTTTGGACCGGGGGAGGAAACCAGAGTACCCGGAGGAAACCCCCGAGGCACGGGGAGAACATGCAAACTCCACACACACAAGGTGGAGGCGGGAATCGAACCCGACCCTGGAGGTGTGAGGCGAACGTGCTAACCACTAAGCCACCGTGCCCCACTAGATCAAACTTGACAATAGATTATTGTGGTTTTTTAATATTATACACAGTTTGTAGTGTGTACATGATTATTAGACTTAAATGAATTGAACTTCGAGAATGTCGAACGAGCTAAAAGATTTGAGAGCGGAGATTTTGAGTTACGTCTACATGGGAGGAAACTGAGGCAGGGTCAACAGGTAAAAATAAAATCTATGTGTTTTATTAATTTAATTAAGTTTGTTTATAGAACTATGTATACATTTAATAACATTTAATTTTAATTTTTCTAATAATCAATCCTTTCATATTGAACGATTGATGATTGATCGATTGACAATCATGTCCACAAAGCTCCGACCCTGTCTCTCAGGTGGCCCGTAAAGCAGCTATAAAATGTCAGACATCCAGACACCATCATTATGGACAGGAACTTGTTTTCTCAGTGACTTAACAGACGTTTGCTGAAGACGTTTTTTTGCTGTTTGTTTCTGCATTTAACCAGTGGCCATGAAATTGTGAGTGGATTTGAAGTGAAGCATGTTACCTAGCTACTTATTGCTCTAAAGTCACAGAGATGGTATTGTTTCCATATGGTTTCACACATTAAACAAGTTTTTGTTGGTTTTGTTGCATCCAAATGCCTCATGTCTGATAGTCTGATAGTGTTATTCTTTTCCAATTGGTGGTCGCTTGTGTGCAGGGAAAGATGCAGTACAGTTTGCTGTATGCTTCCTACACAGCAAGGAAACATCATTGGTCGTGAAATGAGTTCAGGTCACTTTGTCATTTTGTTAACTCTGGACACTAGGCTTACATCAGGATTCATCAGTACTGAGGCATCGCTCATAGCAACAAATGCATTCAGGATATTCACAGCATACAGTAATTACCTGAGCCACATCTAACTGTCCTGTCCTGTCCTGACTCTGACCTTTTCTTTCTCGCCATGTCTCTCTTAGACCCCATTCACATTCGGCCTGAACCAGAGGGCTCCCTACACCACGGGTGATCGCTGCTTGCTCTGTCGCAGCGAGCGCAAAGACGCCGTTACACATGACTCGGGTCAGAACGGTATGGGCCAGTCGCCCAAATCCTCCACCACCCTCCAGCTTCCCCTCTACGTCTGCCCCGACTGCAAGCGCACCGTGGAGAAGGACGAGCGGCAGCCCCCCTCCGACCAGACCTCCATGGTACGTCACAGTGCACGTCTCGGCCTGCGTAGCTCATGCCATGCTTTCAATACGATTAGCTTAATTGGGTCAGTATTGTATCCCAATGCAAACCTTAACAGAAACATTCAAGCTTTGGGTTGTATATTAAGAACAAAAGGAACATCTGTGTGTAACAGCTGGTTTCACACTGTACATCTGTACACTGATGGCTCTGTAATAGACACAGCCATGCATTATTATTAAATTAGACAGGTATTGCGAGCAGAATTGTTCTCACACTCACTTGCGTAGCTTCTCTACATCTGTAGGAGTAATACTCCCACCCACTCGATGACGCGCCAAAGCCAGAACCTCTCTGAATGTCTGGTTAACGAGTTAAACACACTGAAGATGCAGCAGCAGAACCTTTATTTGTCACACGTATATTACAGCACAGTGAAGTATTTTAACATTTCCCATCGTTCAAATTTGGGGTCAGAGCACGGGGTCAGTCATGATACAGCACCCCTGGAGCAGTGAGGGCTAGGGGCCTTGCTCAAGGGCCCAACAGACCGTCGCATTTTCTGTCATCGTCATGATTGCTGTCTTGATCTGCCTCTCTCATCAAAAACCCTCGCTGTACACAAAACTTATTTAAGTGTGTACTAATCTTTAAAATTCCCAGAAACGGAACTGTTTGTTAGTAAACACTGATGGTTGAGAATAGCATGTCTGAGTATGTCAGATTTGAGATCAACATCTCTCTCTCTCTCTCTCTCTCTCTCTCTCTCTCTCTCTCTCTCTCTCTCTCTCTCTCTCTCTCTCTCTCTCTGTGCAGAGTCAGGACTTTTTATTACGCATGCCCGTTGGTAATGGGGGATTAAGCCAGGACTCTACAGGACCCAACACTAGGCTAATCGTTGGCGCTCCCACTTTACCCACACCGGACCTCAGCACTCCACTCTCCACCGACACTGTGTGTGGCTGTGAGGCGTGCAGCGAGAGGAGGTACAGGACCTTCACAAACACTCCCTCTCTGAACTTTCACACACACACACATCACTCAAAACCAAAAGTAAGCACTTATGAGGTAACATTCACACCTGTGAACAAGGAATTATTATGAATTGGTATTACCATGTGCTTATAAGTTTTGTGTAGCTAATAAAACACTGAAGGGGTGGTGCTACCAAGAACACCGGAAAGCCTTGACCTGTTTGTAATGAAGACTTTCCCAAGGTGGAAACCGTTATTACATTGTCTGCTTCCAGACTCTCCTTAAGAAACCCTCCCCACTATTACAGACTGATGGATGAAATGTCTGCATTTCTGCTTCTCAGAGAGATCACGGCGGAGTCGGATCGAGAGTCGCAGCAGCTGCAGAACCACTGGTCCGAGGTGCGCTACCTGGTGCGCTGCATCTACCGCCAGACTGGCACGCCGCTGGCCGACGACCAAGACCAGCCTCTAAACCGGGACAAGGAGAGCATGAAGGAACTGGTGGACAGGTGCTGACTCTGTCTTCAATGACGTCTTGATTAAACCTAACAAGTGAATTTTTTTTTAGTTTTGTTTTTTAAATCAAAGACAGTTTTGTCCTGTTATAGTCCAGGACATCTCATGCAGCTTGATGGGAAGTGGAGTCACTGTATTTTAACCTTAAAGGTGGGGTCTCCGCTATTTGAAAGCCATTGTTGACATTTGAAATCACCCAA